>NW_027153472.1:178612-179272 GCF_002600585.1 Cystoisospora suis
CTGTCGCCTTTCCGTTTTTTTTAGACTTCCACTTCTCAGTATCATATCTGGTCTTTTCCGATCCAGTTGTACGCAGCAGCCCGTTTCCTTTTAAGGTGATCAGTGTTCTGTCATTGTACGGCATTTCTGTCATCTACGTTCAGCATCTATCTATTTGCCTCTCCGTCACTCTGTCGAGTTTATCCAAACGACTAGGACATCTAGCCAGCTGCTCTACAATTTCGAAGGAGCATCGATGCCATGGTGAATTCTTTCTTTTGAAATCCTCTCCTGCATGCGCTCCCCTGTGTGCCCAAAACTTCGCTCCAGCTCGTATGCCTGCTTTGTAGGCTCTTCTAGCAAAGAACTGTGCTGCTCACGTCGGGGACCCTTGGCCCCCCTTGCCATCCAGTTTCTGTATCTGCGTCTTTAGAGTCCCAAGTTATGCTCAGTTCTTTTTCAAACCCCTTTCTCCGGGGTTCATCCGCTGTTTGATACCTTTTGGTACACCAGAGCTCTCAATCTGTTTCTTTTTCTCCCTTGTTTACAAGTCTCTGTTTTGGGGTCCATGCGTGCTTCCGTCCAGTGAGCGATGTACTGTTTCACGGCTTCCTCAAGCCGCCACCGCGGGGCTTCGAGAAGCCATGGAGGGACAACTTCTCTTTCTTTCTTTGACCATTC
>NW_027153473.1:0-15410 GCF_002600585.1 Cystoisospora suis
TCTCTCGTCGTCGCAGGAGGTCTGCTCCACGAAGAACCAGCGTACACTCCCTGCCTGCCTATCATTTCCAGCGCCTTCCCGGTACCGTACCGTCTCTTACGGCACCGGGCCCCCAGAACGCCTACACACTACAGAGCTTTACCACTGTGGGCGGTAGTCTTGGCTGCTTATCACAGCGTTACTACAGCATCTCACCGGCTGACCAGTAGCCGAGTGAGCGCTGCAGGCTTTGGTGGGCATATCAGTGCTTTCATGAGGAAGATGGTGGGCGCACTGCACCCCGTCTTCCATTCGCGACAACACCGTGACTCCGAATCGAAGGCGTGCCCGCCCCGGTGGCACCGGTGATGCTCCTCAGGGATCGTCAACGTGCTTTCATTTCGCCGGTAGCACATACACCTGACGGCAACATTGTGCTTGGTTTTTCTTACGTAGTCGTGTCCCGGTCTAATGCACCAAACGACGTTGACACCGGTGAAGGCAGTTGAGTGGTACAAGACACCCATCACGACCGAGGAATCCCGGCGCTGCACCCAAAACGCAGCGATGCTTCGATGTCCTCCTCATTCACTCCTACGCTTCGCATATCGCCCTCCCGGCGACGCCGAGCACGCCCTTCAGCAGGTGCTTTTGCAGCGAGGTGCGGCTGCCTTCAGGAGTTAGTCTTCCGGGAGTCGGGAAGTAAGATACTGAATCTATTCTTTTCTTCGCTGTCGCCGCCACCACAATCTGCGACTCCGCCTGTGGCCTGGAATTCCTTCGTAGTGTGTCCTCATCTCAAAATGCTGCCCGACCTTTAGTGGGTATTGGTTTTTCAACGGGGTAACGGTTGCATATACGAGCGGGACCGGGCGCGACTGTAAACACACTCCAACTGTGGCAGGGATGTCGTTCGATTTCCTACTTACCGCTCAATATGTTCAATCCAGACGTCGGTACCACGTGCCCACGTCGTACTATACGTGCCTTACACCTCAAGCTGTAGTGGGCCCACTCTAGGTGGCGCCAGAGCGAGTGTAGCCTGGGACAATTGTGCCCCCGGTACTATTGCGTTTCCTTCTTATAAACAGCAGGGGACTCCGCGTTTTGCTGTCAATGTCGCGGGAGTTCCAACGTTCAGATCCGGAACAGAACACGTCTGTCGTGCATATGAAAAAGCTCGCCATTTGACCGCCGCTGGTGCTGACTGGGGCCCCGAGTGAAAGATGGCGCCCGAGAGGGCCCTTCGCAAAAACAAAGAAGTGTGATCGGGGAAATAAAACCTACACGTATGCAGCGTTGCACGACAGACTATGGACGGACTGCACCAGTCACCGCAGGAGTCACCGAACAGCGTCATTTTCCGTGGCATAGCTGACTCAAATGGACAAGCCGGCAGATCGCTTCTTGGAGTATAACGGCCCCTCCCGATCGCACCGTTTTCGGGTCATTCCACTGAACTACCTTTGAACATGCTTCCGACTCAGCGAAGCCAACAAAGGCTATTCTGATGCGTACACGCCTCACAACACCCAAAATACTGAACCGATCTGCACCAGTCCGCCAAACATGGGAGCTCAGCTTTTGCAAAGATTACCGCACTTCATCGTTTGAAAGGGCAATATGAAGTTCACTCCAATGTGCCGCCATTCCATAGGCATAGAGTTTGATACCTGGACACACGGCGCAGGCAGCCCCGCTTCCTAACATACAAATCCCACGAAAAAGAACAGGGAAAGGCCTGGCAGAAGACAGCTTCCCAGGTGTGCCAGATAAAAAACAGATGCGCCAGAAGCTGTCCACACCTTCTGTCCTTAAAAATGATGATACCGTGGCTGCTTCGTTCCAAGGTCGCTCTTTCTCGCCGGATTTCATAGACGGCAAGAATGCGACCAGCCACCGGAGCTGTCTTTCACGGGACATTACAAAGGCCCGGGGGCCCCCGTACAATTCCTTGCTTCTTTTTCGTTGCTGGTCCGTCACTAGGCTGCCGCTCTCCTCCCCGTCCGTGGATCGGCTTCCACGACACCGACCGTGCTATGTCGAGAAGGGCCTGTCCTACCTCGTGGTGCTCACCACCTGCAAGACAAAAGAGAACGGCAGCACAGTTGTATTAGCGATGTTGCAAATGGAGTGCTCAGCCACAGTCAAGAGTAGGTACCCCAAAAAAGAATCCCGTAAGAAACCTAATGACTGCGCCGGGGCTCGAAAATCGAAATGCCTCTTTAACCCCTATGCTCCGCCGGAGTGCTCAAGAGAAGAGAATAAATTTTCTAAGCACTCGCAAGAATCTGTTGATACGCTGCCGCTGCTGCAGACTGGACCGTAGCTTCTCAGGATTCAAAAAACAACGGCAAAACCCGTCGACCTGCTCACCGGGAAGAAAAGCAGAGGAGAGCTCCCGGAGAGTGACTGCCACTCTTCGCCTCTGGATGTGATGGGCGCGAATGGCATGTGTCCACGTGTAGCGAGACGGACCTTGGAAAACAACGAGGCTCCGTCTAGGGAGAAGAAATCGCACCTCAACCCGGATGCGCACAAGGGAGTCAGGACACAAAAATGAGTTTACGGATTCGGAAGTTGCGGTCGACGAAGGACGAGACAAGAGTTGTGCAGAACACGGCGAACGTTTATGCTTATGAATCACTTCGTATGGGACACAGAAGACCGGGCTCACGAAAGAAAGAAAAGTCTCGGAGAGTAGATTATACGTCACCAAGCGTGGGCCCCATAACCACTCGTCATCAAAATGCTCTTCAATGTGAGACCCTCGACTCGGACTATAATCGAGTAAACAGAGATCAACCGGGCGAAAATTCTTTAGCAAACGAGAAGGCCAAACAGGGGAATGGCTTCCAGGAGAAACAGAAGATTCCGAGACCGGAGAAGAGGTGCAAAGACCGGAGTTCAGAAGAAAGTCTCTAGAAGGACGAACAGGCTTCTCCAGGTGGCTGCTGTGAGAAGCAATGGACGAGGAATCTCCCTGGAAGGCAGGCCCTACAAGAGAAGAGGATGAGGCGCATTCTGAATCACTCAACCCTGTCCGTAGATGGTTGTAAAACGCCGGGAGTCCAGTGAATTTGCCCAGTCTAACCTTTTTCTTCTTGAAGTTCACCTGGGCGCCGAACTCAATCTTCCGGCGTCCAGATTGAGAATCTGACCAATAAGAATGATGCCCGTCTTCTTCGTCTATTTCTTCTTCTACACCTTCTTGCTCTTCACTTCCTTCAGCAGATGCTCTCCGTTCATACGCCGCGTCACCCCCGCTGTTCTGCGTCGTATCCGCACTGTTGTTCGTGTGATGTTTCTTGGAATCTGACAGTTCTTTCTCGCTTTCAGACGTGCGCTCGCGTTCTTGGACATCCTCCCGTCCCTTCTGTTTGTTTTCCTTGTTGTTGCCACCCTTGTTTTCACCAGAAAAAACACTTCCCCCGGAGTTCACGCTTGATTCTAGGCCCATTCCGTCCACCTTCGCTCCCTCAGTGCGTACTGGAGCTCTTTTCTCTTCTGGCGCTGGTGTGGAGTTGCCCGTCAGCATCCCTTTCACATTGCTTGTTTTTCTCCTCTCCATGCAAGACCCGTCGGCCCACGCAAGAATTTCCCCTTCTGCTGTCTCCGACAAGGCGTCTGGAAAGACCACCACTCCGAACATACTATCAAACCAGCGCTTTGTCTCTTCCTCTTGATGTTTTCTTGGAGCATCTGAATGTCCTATCACCCTCTCACCAGGTGTATTGTCGTCTGTTATAGGTGAGTTTTCACCAGGAGATTCTCGGGCTGAGTTGCCAGACACATGTTCTCGTCGAGGGAGTTCTTGCAGGCCAGGCCCCCCTAGGCCTGCTGCGTCTCTTCCCTTCGAAGAGCTCTCACGTCCTTGCGTCAATCCCATCAAATGCAAAAGTTTCTCGACGACTTCAACGGCAAGCACAGAGGTTGTCACGCCGGAGTGGGGCACTTCACTATGCTGACTGTGTATCTTCCCCGGACTTGCGACCGCCCTTTCCTCCTCTTTCTTACATTCCTCTTCCCCATTCCCCAAGTGAGCTCTCCTTTGACCACTATACTCGTCCTCTGCCGCACCGTTCGCGACTTCCTGATCTTCAGATTCCCCCTCCCAACTTCCTAAAAGTGCCTCACATACAGCTCTAGCGACTTCGATGTTCAGCAAGGGCCACTGAAAGTCGCCTCCTTTACTCTCGTTTTCCCCTGTTGTCACCCGCACACCACTCGTCACCTTACCCTGGTGAAGTTCTGTTTCCCTCTTACAAGGTTCCCTGTTTTCTCTCTCAGCTCGCTCTTGTCCAGCCTCTGCTTCGACACATTCGCGGTGAGGAACGAAGCTTTCACGGGTCTCGACTCCCCCACATGCCTGCGGCCATTCGCCCGCTTCGCTTGTATCTCCGTCGTCACATTTCTCCTCTACCAGACAGAAACGACGGAGAATTTGGCACGTACCTGTACACCTCTGACTCCCTGTATAGTGTGTGCGTGCTGTTGTGTCCGAAGTCATTTCTAAGTGAGATGTCCTCCGCTTTTGAATCGGTCCGTCCTGGGGTCCTTTTTCCTCTTTCCTCTCTCCTGCATCTCTCCTACCTGCCTCTGCTTGTCTCCCTCCGGTCTCTCGGCTCTCAGGTATGTGGCAGTCATCACGGCTTGGCTCAGCTACTTGTCTGTGCAGTCGCCGGCAGTCGGGGCACCAGACGAAATAAAGAGTGAGAGCATGCGGTTTACCCCTTCGTAAGTCTCCAGCAGCTGCCGGAATGGCTTTGATGACTCGTGAAAGTCCTTCGCCTACAAAAGGGCTTTTTCCCACTGCCTCCACTGCTCCCTCTGAGACTCCTAGTCCCTTCTGCCTCAATCTCGGCAGATTTCCATGCTCTCGAGGCTGCCTCCTCAAAGTGTCTTGAGGAATTCGTTGATTCGCTTCCACGGACAGGCGTACTTGTGTCCCCTCATACTGTTCTTCGTGAGATTCATTTCTCCGTTGTTTCTCCCCCGCAACGGAGCACCGCTCCTGAGACGCAAAAGGTTGTGTACTTGCACCATCTTCCCAGCATCTCGGGCAGGTGGGGTGGGCATCCGTTAGAAATCTCCGTGCTCGCACGGCCCACCCGCGTGAGCTGCCTTCTCTAGTAGCATCAGCGCCATTCAGCACTGAAGAACAATCACTCCTTCCTGGGTCAGACCAAGTCACAGTCTGGTATGTCCGGTCATTTCGACCCCGCACAAAATCGCTTTCCGAAGATGTCTTGCAATCGATGCTGCTCACCACAGTCCGGACCGAATGTGCTACCGTACGCGGCGAGCTGAAATCAGAACCAGTCGCCCTGCTTCTTTCCGCATGTGGCTCTGAACGAACTAAGAGACTGAGACCTTCGTTCGAATCGAAAAGGTAACCCTGCCTGCACTGCTCTGTTGAAGATGCTCTCCCTTCAGCCCACAGAGTTGGTAGTAGGTTCTTCTCGACGTCATACCGAGGCTGCTGACACAATAAAGCCTTAGCAGGACGTTGGGGACAGTCGGCACGGTGCTGCCATTGGAGATATGCGGCCCCGTTGTTCCCATAGTCGAGAGAACCAGAAGGGAACAAGTCTGGTAGATCGGGAGATGACACGGCCCGTGCCTCCTTTCCATTGTCGGTAAGGTTCTTCTCTGAGGACAGAAGATGAGCTGCAACCGCACTTGAGTGACACTGCAGGCACCGTCGAATGCCTTTGCAGCCGCACGCCGGACGCGAAACCGGCGAATGGCGAGGAGCCGGAGCCCCGGGACTAGGCAATGACGCAAGAGCAGAGACGGGTCTAGGGAAGAGAACCGTCAAAGGTGCCATTAACGAGGAAGTCAGGAAAGACAGACAAGCAGGAATCTGCACAGCATGAAGAGGTTTCGACCTCGCACTGCACGATAGACTGTGCGGAGAAAGCTGATGGATAGATACGACAAGCCAGCCACTGGGGTAGCGAAGCGGACGAAGAAGCAAACTGAAGTAAATCAAATTGTTGCAACTACACAAAACTCTTCTCTTCTTGCTTTGGACTAGGGATCCCCCCGTCCGCAGACTATTCCACACAAAGGTATTCTGCAGGCAACGAGTGAAACCGGCGTTGGTCGACTGTGGATCCCTCTGCCTGCATTGCGCCGGTCGGCAAGGGCCTCGGTTCTGTTCCGCCAACACCTTCGGAGAAGCAAGACTGACAAAAGTCCCAGGGAGCCTTCGGTGTCTCAGTCGTTGTGAAGAGGCTTTCTCATCGAGTTGGTGCCACAAGATGAGGAAACACAGCCGCTCCTAGGTGGAAAGTCTTGCGGTGTGGCAAAGACGCCAAGCATCCCAGCGTTGAAGCTGTGGGCGCCACCTCGGCGCGAGGAAAAAGATTCAGCGGGGAAGTTGCACCTGCAGCTAAGAAACCAGATCAGCTCGCTGACGCAACATTTGTCACTACGCGCAAAGCTCAGCACAGATAATTAACTGGGCTTTTTTCAGTGGCCTCTTCACTAGACAGCTTCTACTTCACATTCTCCAACCCGTGCTCCTCACAAACTGGCAGTCACTGAAGCCATGCATGCTCCATCAGATGAGGACACAAGCTACAAACTGAAGAGAAGATGCCATTGTGCAGGAATCGAATGAGACACAGAAAGCTGTCGAATGTCCACACACCACCTCTAAGGCATCGTAGAACCCAACCGAGGAACGAGAGAGGGGCGCGATGTAGAGCGGGTGGTGTACAGTCCAGACATTAGGTAAACGGAAGTTGGGCGCAAAACAAGAGCGCTTCTGCTTCTCACCTCCAAGCCAAGACTACACAGCGTTGTCGATGATCCTGTGGGTCCTCCTCAGGGCGCCGCCTCCCCGCGCCGCATGCAGAGAAAACCGATGGCCGCGGGGGCCAGGGGGTTATGCTATTCCTTCTGCTGCCCTCACTGTCCCTTCCCGTTATTTCTTTCCTGGCGACCTACCCTACGTGTCTTAAGATTGGCACCTTTGATATCCCAGTTGCGTTGCTGTCCTGCTGCCAAGTGAATTCCGACGGAGAGTGAAATGACTCGGGAAACACCGTACACTCGCGTGGTGTTCGCTTTTTTCGCCCAAACTGCCATACCCTGAGATTTTGAATGGTTTTGTCGAAGTCTTCAACCACAGCGTTGCCTCCCAGTCGCGTTTTTTTCTGGTGGCAAAGAGTGCTTGGTGATGGTACAGAGTGGTGACAAAACGGTCCCGGAACCATCGCCAGCCTCTCTTCGCCACGTACATACCCGGTGTTCGCCCCTGATTGTACGGACGTGCTATCGCTCAGTCGTCTGGTGAAGAGAGGGGACACGGGACCTACAAAGCTAGGTACTGTTGTGCAGGCTGACCCGGAGCTCCTTCCTTTCTGAGACGGCGTTTCGACTCTGTCGCACAGGACACACGGATAGAGTTCGCTACTGTGGCCGGACACTTGTTGGTCTGGTAGATGTCACTTGTTTCCTTGGCGGGACGACAGCAATGTGTAACTCTCAAACAGAAGGCCTCTCTCACTTTCTTATCTTTTTTTCTGGAAGTGAAATGACGTCTTCAGCGTTTCGTACACCCAGTCACCCGCTGCGGAAAACTTCCCCCCTTGATGGCGGCGACAACTGAGCCGTGACAGTGCCTGGCCCCCTCCAAGACTTTGTCTGTGCCTTCTTCCTTGTGCACAACAATCGGAGAACTTAGCTTTCTCATCCACATTTGTGAATTGGTTCGTTTGTCTCTCTTGCTCGTTTCCGTACTGCTGACGATCTCCATGTGTCCCGGTAGGGACGTCTCGCATACAGTTTCCAAGATGTTGCTTTCCTTCAGGATTACGTCTTGTTCTTTCGTCCTTAGAGCGCCCCGCGGAGGGTGTTGCCCGCAGTGTACCCGTGACAGAAGCGGCAACGGCTTCATGAACAGATAGACAACGGTGACTTTGGGAGAGCACCTGCCTTCTTTTTTCCTTCTCCCCCTCCCGGCGGCTCTTCGGGGCGCAGGCAGGCCGTTGTCTCTGTCAACGCTCACACACGCCATACGAAGTAAAGGTGTCTGGGCAAAATTTGATTTTCTGTGTCGAAATGACGCCTTATCGGATGCGTCCGTGTATATACACAGCGGTAGTCGTGCACAACATAATGAGTGTTTGTGGTCACCCTATATAATGAGTCCTTTTTGAGTCAAGGCCTGTATGCGGGGCGACGGCGGCCTCTCTTGTGTCGCAGCGGCAGCGTGTCTTGCTGCTTGCTGCTGGTTATGGACCGACTCCCGTCTTTAGATATCTGTTTCGTATGACAGTCTTATCACTCTCCATTATCTCGATTTCCTTTCTTTTTCTCAAGATGTACTGCGATTTCTTTCATCACCCAGAACAGTCACCTCTCTTTCTTCCTCTCTTCTTCACGCTGATGGAAGTCGCAAACTCGTCAGTTCTTGCTGCTGTGTAGTGACACTTGATTTCTTCACTTCGACACAGAAGAGAAGTTGAATGTGTCCACTCTATAGACAGAAACACGGGCTGTACGTCACGCTGTTCTGCCCTATCTTTGTATCTCAACTGCGAAATACCGCTGTTTTTTTATCCATCCATTCACATCATACAGAGTTGTAGTAGCCACCGTCGGCCAGAGAATTGTGTGTGTATCATGCTGATAGATGACCAACTACCTGATCGGTCGACGGCTGACCCATACAGAACATTGTGGCTGGATATTTCATCTTCGACATTTGAATCTTGAGGTGGCTGCGGGAGGGGGCGCGCACCTCTTGTCTTTTTTTCTATAGAATTAAACGGCAACGTCAAGCAGAAAGAAGACAGACCATGCCTTGCGGACGCAGCTTTCCCCACCGTGTGTGTTATGTAGCCCTTCCGACAATTCGAACGGGACAGCTAGCTGGAAGGCGGTCAAAAGGGGAAAGCGGGCACATGTGACTCTTTCAGCCATGGAGTCAGATGATGTATGTACAGTATAGACCGTCCTTTAGAAAGAAAAATATCATAAAACACAGTCCTCCGTGTTGCCGACGCGTTTTCTGAAGGAAGGCATCTCCTCCCTTGCCTTCCTCTTACGAGGTATTCTGCTGGACTGTTTGCTCAGCGTGCCTTGGGAAACAAGTTTCTCCATATGTAAATACAGAGATAGCCAGATACCATCTGTATCGGTGTACATTCGCTATACTTGCAAAGTTCAAGGGAGTCTATCGGAGGGACAACCCTCGTCACCCTTCTGGTGTGGATATCTTTCTTCTCATCAAGCGGGAGGGTTGGGACTGCACAGAGATTTTGACCGATTTTCGACCGGACGCAACAAGGGTGGTACAAGCACAAGTTTATTAGTCATATAGGACATCATCTGCCACGCTTGGGCGTCGCTCCCTGTCTCTCTCCTTCATTTGAACAGCGACTTTTGTTTCTATTTCACTGGTGGTAGCCTTTTTACAGGTGTCCTGTGTGTACGATACTCTCTCTGTCAGAACCAGAGAGAGTCCGGGGGGAAGGAGGCGAGGTAGGAAGCCCGTGAAGGCTTTTCACTTTCAGCCCTTCTCTGTGCTGAAATTAAAGGCTTTTCCCCAGTGTGTCCGATATCCTTTTCACTGAGCTTGATGAATCCCCCTTGTTTTGGGGGGGGGGGCGTGTGTAGACTGTCTCGCGCTGTATGATGGGCACGCATGAGGTCTGATCATGAAGAAACATGCAGAGATAAGCTCTGACAGACCACATTGTTTTTATGGTTCGAACGTCTTGAGCTTTTATCGGGATATCGATATTCAACTCTCTCAACATCCTTTGTTTCCTCTCTCGCATGCTCTCTCCCTTTCTGGCTGTCTGTATGTCGGGGTTGTTCTGTCCACTTTGAACAGTCGTAGTATGTTCTCTTTTCCTTTCAGTCATTTTTTTTCGCCCCTCCGTCCTTGGCGTGTTTTCCAGGAAAGAGGGACATTTTTCCAGAGTTGCCGTGTCCGTTGTTGGATTACGCGTTGTTTCCTTCTTTCGTTTCGAATAGCTGAAAACACTTCTACAGGTGCTGGCTACCATTCTCAGCCATCTACACTAGAGCATCTCCCCTCTGTGAATGTGTAGGTGATTTCCCTCACTTGCTATTCGAAGGGAGAAGTCTTTTCTCTTCGTGTCTCCGTCACAGCCGTCTCGGCGTCTTACACCTCACTTCTGTGATCTGTGGCTCATCCTGCGTCGTGAAAGACATGGAGCAGCTTCCTCCTCCAACTAGCGACAAAGCTGAGGAGGCAACTCGTGATGCTCTGTGCACCTCTGATAGTCATCCTTTACCTTCCTCTGCTGTAGTAGTGCACTCCTTAGCATCGTTATTTGCATTCCCCGTTGTATGCCGGAGATCACACTCATCATCCTGTCAGTTTTCTCCGATCTCCTCTGTACTTTCATCATCTTCTCGTTCTTCCGGGGACGACGTTCGTATTCCCCAGGTGTCTTCCCCCCGTGTAGCCGTTGTGCAAGAAAGTGACGAGCAGAGACCAGTCGCCATGGCTTCATCAAGCCCTTCACCGGCTTTTCATAGGGGGGCCTTCATGGTTGCGCCTTTCTCTCGGCTACGCGGACACTCCCGCGGACGCAATCAAAGAAGAAGAAGAATAAGCGTAGTTGATCGTCACTTCTTGCCTCGGACGGTAGGGAGTCGACGGGGGCCTGGGAGTGATTTGCGTTCCCGCACCACTGCGAGTGGTGATCGCTCCACCCGACTTGGGGCGGCTGTAAATATCCGGAGGCGGAGAGCTGAGGGACAAGAAGAATCTCGTCGTCCACGGAGCCGCCAGCAGCAGCGGCCGTCGGAAGGCGATCAAGAAAACCACCACCGCTCACGGGTTTTAACGGATATCAGTAGAAGTACCTACAATGACACATCTTCTTCTGATGGCGTCGCAGTTGGAGCGTGGACAGGGGCTGCAGCCCGAAGGGGGTGGAGAACTTTAGTGCAACGAGGACGTGGAAACCATGATTGGACTTCACTCCTTTCTTTAGTGATTACTGTCTCTTTCACATGCTTCCCTCTGCTTCTCATTCCTCAAGCCCTGTCTCCCCAGTTCCCTGATTTCCTCTTAATGATTCCTCCCGCCACCTCACTCTTTCTTGTCATGGCGTTAAATCACCCGGGTATCAACAGCTTTCGCCTACCTCTCCTACTCTTTTGTCTTGGACCCCTCGTCATCGTCGTTGCCACTTTAGCTGGTGTAAGTTTCTATAGAAAGTTTGTCTTCGACAGACGTGTCCTCTCATGCCGCTTGACAGATAGAGAAGTTTCTATGCCTTCTGTCATCATCTATCTCTCGTGGTTTTCGTCAGTCTATTCGCCTTTACGGTTCAGGTGATATTAGAAGAAGTCGAGTTAAGATGAAGACTGGACAGAGCCCTACTGTGGCTAGAAGTGCAAGTTCGTCTTCTGTAGTCTTTCCTTTAGGTATCTGAACACATGCAGGAACCCCTGGATCATCTTGAATGGTGTTTGTTCGGAGGGATGCTTTTGCTTAGCTGTACTTCAGATTAGTGCACGTGCACGTTCGTGGAAGAAGGTGGATGAGTCGCTTTCTCATGAAGCCAGGAAGGTTCTTTCCTTTCTTCTCCAGAGCAGAATAGAGTTGGAGGAGGCGTAGTGGTACTAGTAGTCGTCGTGCGGTCGAGCGGTTGAGTTGCTCGGGCTGTGACGTCTAGGTTTTTTCGATTGCAAATCCGACGGAGATTGGCTCGAGCTTCAGCGCTGGCTGTGGCCCTCAGGGGTCGGCTCTGGTGAACGTAGGGTAGCACTCCCGTCCTGACAGAAAGGACCTCTGAAACCATGGGGGACCGCGAGAGATAAAGAGAGTAGAAGGCTACAATAAAATAGGAAGGGACGTTGATGCGACGCACTGCATGCAGACCATAGAATGGTCATAGGTGCTATAACAACCGATTGAGCACCAGGGGTGTGGACTTGTTTCTTATCTCTGTGGTGCGTGTTTCTCTTCCCTTCAGTATCGATGGCTATGTCAGTTTGTCTTCGTACCGTTGTACGGAGTGCTTCTCCTCAAGTGGCCTAGGACGTGTTGTTGCTTTTTTCTCGGTATTCAACTCCATCTCGAGCTTGTACTCATCTCCTGCAAGATCACTGATTTACCCTACAGCGGTAGGTTCTCTTTTCGAACTGTCTGATGACCCGCTGATAACAGAGGGACGCAGAGGAGTCTTGTCTTTGCAACAATAATGGTTGTCGTAGACGGTTTCTAGGCGTTCTCAAGGGCGTAGGATGCGGGAGAAACTGGGACGGCAGCAACGACGTAGAAAGAAATATACGAAGCCTGTACACTTGGCTTCTTTTCAAGACCTCACCTGGACAGGTCATCTCTGTGGTTGTGTGGTGGACCGGCTCGTTAGTGTTGAAGACATCAGCTTCTTCTCTGAAACAGCCTTCTTGGCAAGAGGCTCACAAACTGGACTGCATGTGTGCTAGCTACCCTCGCGTTTCTCTCTACAAACAGTTCACGGGACGCATACCCCGTGCATCTCCTTTTTCCGAAGAACAAATCTAAGGAAGACATTTGAAAGGGAATCAGAAGTCTTTCGGTTGCCTTTTCTTCTGTTGACTATGAAGATTATCAGAAGTACTCCCCTCGGTTTTGGTTTGTAGGTACAGTCCGGAAGCCTTTGAGTGTAATTTCTTGTACGGGTCAAGCGTGCAGTCGGCAGTCAGATCCACTTGTTTCTTGTCGATAGCAGCAAGAAGAACTAGAGTGGATGATTGTCGAGAAGAGACTATGTATAGGTAGGCTTCGATTGGTTGCTCTTTCTTCTCTCACCTGGAACGCAGTGTTGTTCTACTTTGGTTTTTTTTTGTGTCCTACAGCTTTCATAACGATGTCTCTATGATGCTTGTTTTGACGTTGCTCCTTCAGGCAGTCAAGGGTGGGTCGTCGGCGTTCTCTTTGCCTGTACGGCGTGTCCATTTCCCTGGTGTGTCTTCGCAAGTGCCTACTCTCGTCTCTCGACATCTTCTTCTCCCTGTTCTCCATCGTCTTGCTTTTCGTCCATTACGTTTCGTATCTCGGTTCTCCTTCTGACTCTCTGTACCTTGTGGTCGGCGTTCAACTCGCTCCTGATCGTCAATCTTTTCTTCATCTTCCCTTCCGCACCTCTGCTAGACTCTGGAGGAGCTTCGGGGACCTCTACGCCTTCAGACAAAGAGGCTCCTACGGCGTCCCCCAATGGAAGTACAGGGACTCCAGCCCCCGCCCCTCCCGGTGGGCATTTCGTTCCAGATTCGCCCTCTCCTACAACAACCGTAGAGACAGGTTTTCCTCGGAATGCATTTTTACTCGCTTCAGCCGCTGGCGCGGCAGCTTTGATGGGAGTCGTCATGGTACTTCTCTGGTCCAGTATAAGCAAAAAGCTGAACTGGGTACAAGGGGGAAGCTTCACACTCATTGAGTCAGGATCGCCATCACAGCCCCACCCCCAGCAAAGCAGCGGTACCGGCTCGACACCTGCTGCGGGGGACGTGGAAGACCCACCTCAGAGAGATGAAGAAGGAGGAGACCAAAGGAGACGCAGGAGACGTGCCGTGGGTGAGAGGCGAAGACTGTCCGCTGAGACACCAGAACTGGAGTTCGTTGTGATTGGTCCTCTTCGGGACAATGAAGAAGAGGTCTACATGACACGAGACGGGACGTCAGCAGAGAACTTAGGGGTGAATGCCCCAGGAGAAGCAGGGGGTGATGATCGGGAGAAACACCTGAAATCCGAGAGGTTGCTGAGAAAGCTTAAAGCACAGGTGAAGACATGTGAAACAACCTTCAGTCATTCCTGTGAACTCGAAATCTTTCGATCATATTTGTGGAAGATCTTTTCCCCTCCTCAGCGCCTGGCTGCGTGTTCTCTCTGAGATCTCTCCTTGAACCATGTTCGCTTCAGCACGTTCAGTTGCTGGTGGTTAGTTGTGTTATGGTGTCTTTGCATTGAGAGCCTCTGCTGAACTGCGATGGCTGGCTTGAAGAAGTCGGGGTGGTGGCGCGGGCTTGTTTGAAAGTTCTCAAAGCTGTGATGTCTGTGTGGAGGGCCGATGAGCTCGGATGTTCGGTTCGTGTAGACAGCACCGAATGAGCTTTCTTCCCTTCAGCTTGGTTGTGTTAATAGAGAGTTTAGCGAGATGTCCTATGAGCATGTCTTTCTTCTTACGTAGGCGTTTTCTTTTGTGTGTGTGTCTTCTCGGTATTGTCCCGCAGCAATTTCAGGGAAAAGGTTGGATATCCACTTGCTCAACATCTGAATACGCAGGAGTCGACCCTGAATGCTCCACTGCGTCTTCGCCGTCTTCGAGTGCTTCTGCATCGTCCGCTTCCGCGTCGTCTCCTACCCTTCCCTCTACAACCCGTCCTTCTTCGTGTTCTCCTGTGTCATCTTCATCTGCGGTCTCTCCAACTTCCTCGGCTCCGATGCCTCGCACCCCGTCTGAACATCGACTGCCGCCCGTCGGCCCGTCATCTTCTCCGTCGTCATCGTCTTCCCCAGGCTCGGCTACAGGCTCTTTCTCTCCGCTGTGTACTATTTGTCAGGAGAGACTTGAGGCAGGTGCTTGGGTGTGCGAGCTCCCTCCCTGTAAACATATTTTTCATGCGAGGTGCCTTCGTCGCTGGTTGTCAGAGCGTGGTACATGTCCTAATTGCAATCTAGATCTAGAACGGGCCTTAGAGGCGTGGTAGGCTTTACAAAAGTGACAGGCTCTCCTGTCCTGCGTGTAGTCATGACCATTATATGGGTATGCAAGATGGTCGATCGGCCGAGGAAATGGGAAACCGGGGAGATCCCGAGTATGGAGAGGATGTACGAAAGTATTTTTATAGTATTTGCTTCCCAGTCCTACAGGGCGGAGTCCAAGGAAGGCTGGGGAGACAGGAGGGCGAGGCATGAAGTCTCGCGGGAGGGGACAGAGCAACAAGGATGTGGGGGGGAAAAGCACTTTTCAAGGATGTTAGAGGCAAGGAACAACGAGTATCACGAATTCAGGACATGAGAAAAAGACAGCCGTCTGGCTGCCCTTGTAAAGTGATGTGATGGTAGGGGGGATCGAGTGAAGGAATAAGATTTAGAGAAACGAAAGTTTAGTATGGTCTCGTGGTTGCTCTTGCGTTCCTTCCTGAAGAAGGATCTTTCCGCACACAAAGGTTTCACAAGTTGACTACTTCGATTGTCGGACTCTCGAAATAGGACAACAAAAGAAACACTTGACTCTGTTTTGCGGGGCGGCCGCTCTTGTCAAGCCGCGATGACTGACCGCGAGACAGACTGACACTGATTGAGGACTTGCAGCCAGTCTTTCTCTCTGGAAGCTCTGCTGATGTGGCGCTTTGGTCTTCCACAGCCCCCGACCATCGTGTCCTAAGCTTGGAGCAAGTTGTGTGTGTGCCGACGCTCCCTAGTAGAGAGTGGTGCGTGTTT
>NW_027153473.1:15567-24786 GCF_002600585.1 Cystoisospora suis
ATCTTGATGTGTACAATCAGCACACAACAGTCCGCCAGGGAGGTCTCGTGATCAGTGTGGAATGAACAACTCTCCCTATTTTTCAGAGAGTTTTCTCACGGGAGAAGAGATTGAGGAGGGAGTGAGCCCTTGCCGTGAGTTCTTAGATAGGGTGTGTGTATGTGTCTCGTCGTCATGAGAGACTCCCGCAACTGCTGAACGGATAGGACGGGACAAAACAGTCTTCAACAGATCTGAATTAGCCCCGTCAGTGCGGGTTGAGTATATGTGGGGTAATGATTTTACAGTTTCAAATACTTTCTCATTAGTATGCGAAAACGTGCCGTACACTTCGAAGACTCCACGGAAGGCGCCGGGAGGGGCCGCCGTAGTGGTCGGACATCTGCCATCTCCTCCGTTTGTCATCACGCGACTCCTGTGCAAGTAGCAGGGTATGTGTAGTTGTCTGTATGCCTGACTCAAGAGAACAAAAGAGACAGCTGAGAGATGACGTGTCGAGTCCGGGAATGGTGGATGACCCAAAGAAGTGATGATCTAAGGCATGGGGGGGGAAGGGGGGGACGGTGTTAGAACCCGTCGATGGCTCCCTTTTCCCCTTCATTGCAGTTGATGTTCTCATATATATTATATGCGTTAGGAGTTTCACGCCATGGTGATGAATGAATGAGTGTATCATAAACGTAAGGTGTTCGCCTGCGGATACAAAGATCACCGCACCCCAGTAAAGCAGTGGCTATGTCGCAGGTCCTCACCGAGCGACGCCGCTGAGGGAGTTCATTTGTGAAGTGTTGCGCGTGCGAGTTCTTCGGAGCGAAAGAAGCAGTTTTACCGCAGAGACCGGAGAACAAGACTCCGTAGTAGTGAAACAGTTGCCCTGTCCTGATACAAGGATAAGATGGTGCTTCACCGTAGTAAAGCCGAGTCGCTTTTCTTTCTTATTTTTCGCGGTATCAAGTAAACTCGGCTGCGGGATGCCGCCTTCAGGCATTTATCTCACTTGCCTTTCATATGAGCGTACCCCGAGATGTTCAACACGCTTATCTCCTCTGTTGGGAGAGTAGGTGTGTGTACAACCTCTTTACTCACAACGACTGACGTCAATCTCAATGCCCGCCCAACTAGGGCGCCGCTTGACTAGAATAGGAACTGCCATGTCTCTCTCACGTGTTTCGTACGAGGGATCGGGAGGCGATTTGATGGCCTGCTGCGCGCGTTCGGACAGCTGGAGGGCTGATGATTAAACAGTATTCGTGTCTCCGTTTCTGTTGTCTGTTGCGTTTTTGCTTCCTCGTCGCGCTTGGACCTACCCGCTTGCGTCCCTGGTCGGGAGCAGGTGGGGCGACCTCAGAGTCTCCAAACCCGTCTGCAGGACGTGTGCAGAATGTGCATTGTTTTTGACGTCATTCACGTACCCGTGGAAGCTGCCGGAACAATACCCGGTGACTAGGTGTCCTACCCTCTGTTCACTGAATCTCTTTGCATTTTCTTCAGCGGGTCGGCAGTATGCAGGAACTTTCAGCCTGATGAGGCACGCGTTCTGGTTGGCTCCTCATAGCCGTTCGCTTTTGATGTAAGGAGCTCCCCAGTGCCTTGGTTGTTACGCCTGCAAGGAAATGGGACACGGGATATTCTCGGGGTAGCGACAGCGGGTGTCAAGAATGCAGGAATGGGGTCTGTATTGATTCCGAGCCCGCGTGGGCATGACGCACTTCTTGCGGAGCACCTGGTTGTGTACTTTCTTTGAAGGGAGCGTAAGCAAAGCACTTCCAGCCGGTGTGAGTTTGAGGTCGCGACTTTTGTCCGCTGATGCGGGTTTCGCCCTAAGGACGTAGGAATCATTTAGAAGGAATGGGTGGTGTATTGTCTGTCGTTCCTGTCCGCATTCGTTCGTTTCTCGGTTTCTGAGTGCTCTTACTGAGTGCCACCCTGTGTGGGGAACCTCGACGAAATATTATGCGGAATCGAAACACGTCACTGCGTGAAGCTTCACGTGTTTTCCGTGCACATGCTGAGGCATATGAAAATGTCCACTGCAGGCAGCGGCACACTCTGTTACCGACTCTTCCGACGGTCCCTCCTGTATTCTCGGGGCCCATGCCGGAGAACGAGTCGCGGCGCGGTTTCCAATGGGTTGCCCGAGCTCGCTGCTCTAAGACATAAGCGGAACACGTGGTTTAGTTTGACACTTACGCGTGTCCGGCGCATTCAGAGACCCCATATTGTTCAGGTATCTTCTGTCTGATTAAGCCCACTTCGCAGCGTCATGAGCTGACGTTCCAGTCCCTCAGCTAGTCAATCCCATTACAAAGGCAACGACGCCACCTCCGCTTGGTGAATATTCTGAGACCAACCATGCAACGGCGAGTACCCCTCCCTTTAGCGGCTGCACAGCTGTAGCTTCAGCGCTCACAGGGCTGCCTGCTGTTCGTTACTGGATGCGGTGCTCGTGCCCGGTTGCTAAACAGCTCACTGGGTCAAGAAGCGTTCCTGCCGCATGACTGAGTGACCACCGCCGCAACACAAAGAACCGGTGTGCGCAGGCGCATCAGCCGATACAGACGAGCGAACGTAGCACGCTTCTGCAGACTGAAACAGCTTAAAGAGGGTGGCTCAGGCCAGACAACCCAAGCGATCCGACCTAAAATGCGCTGTAAGGACCGCCTTCGTGGATGCATACGGTCGTAAAAGATCAGGGGAGATAATGTGCAGTTGCTGGATTCACCTCAAACGTGCTGCCTGAAGGGCGTTTTGACAGCTGACACAAGAGGAGACAGAAGGGAACTCCAAAGACGAGAATGACTTTGTTTCCGGGGGTTGGTATCACAAGTGTCCGCGGCTTTGGTATTGCCGCCCTCCAGCTTTTCGCTTCTTGGTATGAGCTGAGTTTGCTTCAATCGCTGAATTTAGTCGCTGATCGAAGCCAAGTCAAACTCTCCACGACAGACGGGCAGCAACGGTCGCAAGCACCCTGCAGTCGTCTGTGCAATGTGTTGTTGCGACAGGTCCATCAGGACCTGTCGCGAATTTCGAGAGCAGGCAAAAACTTCTGTAGAGGTTTCAAGGTATACGCCTGCTAGCTCATCAGCACGCCGTCTTCTAGATACCGCTTCTGAAAATGATCCTCTTTCCTCTTTGCCCGATGCCGGGACCCACTTCACAAACTGTCACTAGTTCAGCGCTTTTCAACGAGACTACACTGCCGACAACACAGCCCGTGCTGAGAGCGGCGGTCCCTTGACGATCGGCCGGTGAAACATGCGTCGACAAAAGACGAGCTGAGTGGTCAGAGAAAGAAAGTTCCTTCCGGGAGTGGAAGTACGCGGGGGACCTAAGCCTTCTCTGTGTTGCTGCCTGCAGAGCCCACAGTGGTGTGCGCAGAAAGCTGCACGAGGAAAGACACCACAGACAGAACAACACGTCCCCTCGGCCATACACTGTCAGAATATATCATCACTGCTGGCGTCTTCACGTCCTGCAAGATACGTGACTCACGACAGGTGCAGGTACCTATCTTCCCGCAAGGACACTGCTCCTTCGAGCCTCGAAGATACCTACTGTCTGCGGAACACGATGTTTCACCCCAGCTCCGGTTGGGCCTGCAATCGTTTCCGTTTGTATCTTCTGGACTGTCACTGACGACACGAGCTCCCAGACTGCGTAGTAATTGTAGATATCGATACATCTCGACGGTCAATCCTGCTTCTGGAATAGGGAGCGGCTTTCTAGGTGTTCGTGGAGTATTAAGTGGACCAATGTCACGTGCGGGCGGAAGTGGGGACAAGGCCCTCGCTCAGAGAAGCTTCCAGCAGCGGCTTTCCAAGCTGTTGGTGTTTAGCACCTATGTGACATGCGTCTGTGAAGGACCGCCGACGAAGGAGTTCCAAGAATTCCTGTCTCCGCCCTTGCCGTCCACACGTTACCAGGCCAAGCGGCCGCAACGAGTGCAGTATCCGTAGCAATGATGATGATGGTCTCGTACCTCTTTGTCGCTTTGCTGGTTCAGCTTCTGCCATCGGCGAGGTCCGTGAGACACGACAGCAGCACGCTTTGTCTTGTGACCGTGGAGCGTGCCAGCGTGAAGTGCTCTGACGTCTCCGGTGGTCCACTACTTGCAGGATCAGTCCATCACTCTCACCGCCATATCACCCCGGGAAGCTTGGGTAGGCACACTTTTGGCAGAAATCGATACGATCACTAAACGAAAACACTCCCTGCCCAGATTGTTTCTGCATGCGTCGGAGCTGATTGACTGGCTTTTTCGCGGGTCCGGTGTGTTTCAGCTGAGCTTACTCGTGCCAGCCCCCTAGTGGAACTGAGTCCCTCGGCCGGAGATTCCCTGGAGTCCCCGGGTTTCGGACAAGCACTCCCGGCTTCTGAAACCGCTCGCCTGAGAAAAGCTCTTTTGATCATCGTGGGGCATAGAGATTGTCTGCTTATGGCAACTTTGTCTTGCATCACACCGTCACGCATTTGCCGGGGAGAGACCTGGTCCTCCTGTCCACTTCTCCCGCTTTGGGCCGGACGCTTTTCGCTGTTGTGCATGCTTTTCATCTGCAGGCCGGGAACAGCCGGGTCTTGGTTCAGGGAAATTTGTTGCCGCTTGCCCTTTCTACTTGTAGACTGTTCTGGCAAAGGCATAGGGATGGCACCCGGGCCTTTTATGCGCCGCCTCGCTAGTGGATTCTTACCTCATTCTTTAGGGGGGGGTACCTCACCCCCTTTCTGGGCTACATGTAGTTCGTCGGCCCCTGTACAGATCTGACTCTTCGGTTCTCCTGAGCGAAAAGTATGGCTGTTGAAAGGGGCTGTGATTCTTGGCACCCAATGTTTTCTCTCTACTCGCGGTCCGCCTCTTTTTTTTTGTTTCCCACCAGCTCTACAGTCTCAAGCGAAAGAGACGAGTGCCGTTCTTTTTTCATGGAGGAAAGTGAACTGAACTAGCACACCGAAGTGGTTTAACCTGTGAGCTTTCCGGTTTTTTTGTCGCTTTCGTATTGCGCAGCATCCCTGTAGTTGGGACTAACGCACTACTTGTCTCTCTCTGTCCCTCCTGCTCCATGGGAGGTTGCCTTTCTTCTCTTCTGTCTGTAGAAGGGTCATGCTTGCTTCGCTTTTACGCGTAACCTGGGGCGTTTATTCCCAAGTTTCTTTCTGTGGTTTTTCTCTGGCGATACTGTGGTCGGAGTTTCTTTTGTTAGCCTTGACACCTCGGGTTAGCATTTGTTGGTTAAGTCCCCGAATGCGTAGTCCACGCGCTTTTTTCAGTTGTGCCGTAGAGTGTGGAGTGAGAGACGGAAGAAATGAAACCAGCAGACCTCGCTTCCGGCTGATGAGTTTGAGAGGCATGAGCAGTTGTGATGGACAGTGGACGACCTAGCAGCACATCGAGTAGAGCAGAGCAGCTCTGGTTGTTCAACGACTTGCATCGACCACATACTTACCCAAGGGAAGGAAGGATTGAGAAGGCAATGGGGTAGCGACAGAAGAAAAGAATGATGGAGGGAGTGTAGGAGTGAGGTAAACTCCGGGTGTTTGTGTTGCGGAGGTGGGTCTGCTGGTGCGTGTCCCGTTATTGTTTTTAGCGTACTGGTCTCCTCCTGTCTTTGCGTCTGCCTTTTCTCTGCTTTCTTTCTGCCACTTTCCCTTTCTCTATCGGCCCCCACCTTCATTGTCCTCTTTCTCCCTTTCAGACTATAGTCGCGCCCGGCTTCGCTTATACCTGATTTTTTGCATCTTCATGTCGTGAGGCCTTCCGCCATCATCGTTTTGTCGAGTTCGTCTTATTCCTTTCACTCTCATTTCTTTCTCCTGTGTCCCGGTCCTTTTCTATCAATCAAAAACCTCCCGGCCTCACTCACTCTTCAATCGAATGCTCCGTTGTCTCTTCTCCGCTCGGGGCCTTTCTTCACCCCTTCTCTCTTCTTTCCCCGGTTGATTGTTACTTACTACCAATACTCAAGAATTCCGCACTTATTGTAAGGGTTACAGCGCTCATGGTGATGTAGAGACAAGCGTCGCTGTGTCTGTCGGTCTGGACCTTTGCGTGTCTCCTCTCATCTGCATCCATTCTTCAAGATGGATAGAGAAGAGTTCTTTGATAGCTTGGAGAGGTACCACCTCCAGCGGGGGCATGCCTACGTCCCTGGGCGGCTGCTGGGTCAGAAGGTGGACTTGTATGACATGTTCATCATTGCCATGAGTCAAGGAGGTTTTCCCCGGATCAACAAAAACAACAAGTGGGGGTATCTCGCAAAACATCTCGGCCTAGTCCCCAAAGACAAGCCTCCTTCAGCTCAAGATTTGGAGCAAGTAAGAGACAGACACATCCCAGTGAAAATGCATGCAATCTTTGATGTGAATGACGCCGTCTACCTCTGAGCTGTGCTTTATGCGTCCCAAGTGGTGCACTGTTCTCTTGTCTCTGTTGGTCTATGATTCTCCGGGCGTAGAAGTAAGTAGAGAACGTAACTGCGTTTGTTGAGCTGGGCGTCGCTGGTTGTTAAGTAGGCGAGGAACCGGCGGGGCGGGTGTGGTAAGAGGGAAAACTTACACCCGCATGCAGGGCTTTTGGAGGGAACCATTCAGGAGCTGCTGCTAAGGTGTACATCAAAACTCTAACCTGGATTCATGCTAGCGAGTGCGATGGTGGTCAGTTGGCTTACATTTTCTTTCATGCGCGGCAGGTTAATACATATCTCCATGTATGCCGATTCCAAGTACACGCCTCCACATGTATACCCACCCTTGTGTACACTTCAACTTGTGTACAGTTTACTTGATTTTTCTGTTTCATGCTCTTGTGAGTAATCATGTGAAAGTGGTTGCTCGCTGGGAAGACTTTTTGAAGTGAAGGCGGCGTCACTGTTTTTCAATAGCGCATGCAAACTCTGTCAGTAGTTAGCCTTCGTGTTCGAGTGTCCTTCCTCTTCCACTATTGGGTTCTCTGAACCTTTCTCTAGTCTAATACTTCTCTTCACACCCGTGCATTTATTTGGTGAGATAGAGATCTTATCTATCTACACCCTGTTGTTTGTTCCACTTCTCGTAGGTGAAGCGATACTATGTGAAATGGATCCGCCATTTTGAAGGAGAGATGGTACCGCAGCATGTGAAACGTGATCTGATGCCGCCTGGTATGGAATTACCACCTAAGCGAAGTGCGAGCAATCAGCATAGTCAGGCTCCGAGTGTCTCTTCGACGCCCTCCGATCGACAAGACTCTCAGCAGCTTATCGCAGGGGGTTTTGGCGTCCCAATGACGCCCTTTGCTGTGGGACCAGGAGGACCTTCAGGAGAAGATGTCTACGGCTGCCGCACTAGGAATGAGAGAAGACTAGCCCAGCAATTGGGTACCCCGTCGAGCGGCGCTGGAGCTGTCCCCTGTGGCATAGGAGGTCTAGTTGGAGGCACCGGAATGAACCCAGCCGTACTAGAGGCAACACGGAGGAGAAACAAGTAGGCAGAAAGCTTTTACCACAAAAACACAAAACACTATGCATGAGTCTATCTATGGCCGGGCTGACTACATACACATCACATATGTACTGTCTTCTGTCCTGTTGGGCGTCTTCTTTCACCACGCGGACGTGGTGCCTTCATGTGTGTGTATTCACAAAGATCTCCGCGTATGCGATGCTGCCGAGTGACTTGCAGGGGAAGTTCCGTAGGAACGCCCCGCGGTTTAGTACACACCTCTGAAGGCTTTCCCGTGTGTGATTACTTCGATTCTTGAGGGCATAGTGCAGCAGCATGACCAAACGTGGTGGTGTCTTTTTCGCTGTCGGTGCGAACAGTCTAGCTGCCACTGCTACGGCATTTTTCTGGAGTCGTTCTGGTGCTTATACACCCGAGTGTGAACGGAAAGACCCCTTTTTAATCCTAACCGGAGAGTTTGTTACAGGTGGTAGTTTGCACGAGAAACACCGGCTATGTCTAGCGAGTAGGGAGCAACCAGCGGAACGTATCGTCAGACTTCGCCTTATATTCTGTGCCTTCCTCCCAGCATCACTTGAGGCTATACATATCCAAAGGTAGCATATGAACTGCTGTCAATTAACTTCGTTGCGTCCATTCATCAAGAGACTTGAACAATGTCTGCTACCAACTGCTGCTTCAGCCTAAGTGCCAGGTTCTCGGAGGAGTAAAACTCTTGCTGATGCTGCTGCTGCCGCTGTTTCTTCCACAGGTTCTTTCGGAAGTATGCGCCCGAAGCTGTCGAGGAGCGCCGACGGAAGCGGCGGAGACGTGAGGCGCTGATTGCTCGCGGTTTACTTCCCCCTGTTATTGGTAAGCTGAGAAGTGAGAGAGATCGCATTTCCCGGCTTGAAGTATTTGATATGAATTGACTGTCTCCTCGGCATAACGTTGGTGGGGTCGTTGACGGTGTGCTATAGCCAGCCTCCGGTGCGCGCAGATACCCACTCGATTTGTATGGAGATGGTGTAGGTGCCGCCGGTTTTGTGCCTGATGGTCTTGCAGGAGAGCGGAATCGTTTCTTCGTTGTTCTCATTTTCACGAGCGTGTTTCTTTTCTAGCTGGATTTCTCAGGCTCTCCGTTGTTGTCTGCGAGGATGTTGTATGCGTAGATAGGGTCGCTGTCTCCGTGCTATCTCTATAGCGAAGAGAACCTTGTGTACATGTATCCAACCTGGCAGTCAGGCCATCCCTTCAGCCCGACTACCCGACCCATTTGACTATGTGTTTCACCCATAGCCTCATAATCCAGCGAGCCCTCTTTATAAGGCATGTGAGGTTGTTTCCCCTGGTTGAGGTGGGCAGGACCCGAAGGAGACGTGTCTGGCTGCTTGACGGTTTGGAGGTGTCTCTGTGTGTCGCCCTGACCATCTCAGAGAGAAGCATAGGAACGTGTTGACCCGGTGTAGATCGATATGTGCTTCAGTGATGTCCGTCTTTATCCTTCTGTCCCTTCAGATATCTTCCGTCTACAACAAAGCTTGGAGGAAAGGCACTTTGCGCCGACAGACTCCATCTTTGCTCTCAATATGCTTTATCATCTGTCTAAGCCTGATCGCGGTATTTCTATCGAGCAGGTAGGAGAGCCAGTCCCTATCAGTGCTGTGGCGCCTCTCCATCATTCCGGAGCATTCGTCACTCATCGTGCTATTATGGTGTAGATATATATGTTAGTATCTTCCATAGATAGGTGCATTATCTTCTGCGGGACCAGGGTCGAATCTGGGTTCGATTCCCAGACAACCT
>NW_027153473.1:24817-62936 GCF_002600585.1 Cystoisospora suis
TATTATCATGACAAGATAAAATTGTGGACTGCTGGTGGAACTGCTGTACTTGTCATCCACCGAGAGAGTGAACACCCGACGTTTCTGAAATGCTGTAGACCTTTTTGAGCGTTTCTGTGGAGACCAGTCGTTTGACCGCGTTAGATCTTCGTATCCGTCAATTCTGTTGTTGCTCTTCGTCGTGTATTTTCTCCGCAGCATCCTGGACTACTCGATCAGTTGAGTTCGATCCTCTCGGAATCGGCGGCGTCTACGCGGGACTCTCTTCTTGCTTCTCTCCATCGCTCACCTTCATCGGTCGCCCCTGACTTCCCTGGGCTCCTTGTTTCAGTGTTTGACGCTTCAACGTCTGCCGAAGAGAGGGTTGAATCTTTACACCAGCCATTAGAACCTGAAGAAGTTCTCCCTCATGTGCCCCCCCCTCCATCAAAGGCAACTTCTTTCTTTGCCTCACCGCAGCTTCTTCTACCTGCTTCGTCATCTCCTTTCTCTACGCCTTCACCATCTTGTTCTTCAGCTAGTCTTCATGTCGTCCACTTAGTAGCAGCGATTTTGGGGAACCTTCTTTTTCAAGCAGGAAACGTGAACTTTCTCGCGGGGATGTCTAGACAGAGCCTTCAAGAAGCCGCAACGTCAGCAGCTAACTTAGCGATTGCCAAGAGTAGAGAAGAACTTAGCAGTGGAAATACAGCAGGTCTATGGGAAGAGACGGCTCAGGCAGCTGTAGGCGCTGCATCACTACGTACAGGTGGGATGGCCGTAGGTGGAGTAAGAGGGGCTCGGGGGGGGTCGTCGTCTTCCTCTACTACCGGAGCTGGTGCAGAGGAAGGAATACTCATTTTTACAGCCGGAGGTGACGACAGAAAAGAAGAGCCGTCTCATGGGACAGCCGGGATAGATGATAAGAAGGATGATGAGAAGAACAATAAGGCATTAGGTGGGGTAGATACAGGAGGAGGGAGCGGCGAGGATGAAGAAGGAAGTGACGCCGATGCGATTGAACTCGAAGAGGAAATACTCCTCGGGACTTCTGATGTAAGTTCTGATCACCTATAGACCTCCCCTATATACATATACACGTAGATATACATCTCCAGATATAGATATCACACTGACACAATACATACTTATATATGTCTTTTACACATACTATATATGTAGATATACATATGAAAGGAGATAGAGATGTACAGGTATTATACATGCACAACATATCTGTATATCTCTATTGAACATACATCATATATGTGTACATATATCTATGTATGTCTATTACATACACTATAGATGCACATGAATATCTGCATATATATTCCCGTGGTTTGTATAGAGACCACGGCAGCTGCGCTTCCTCGACCTTGTCGAGTACCTCCATGTGGTTTTCTTGTCACCTAGCCTGTCGGCGTGTTTCTTTATATTACACTTGTGCCGCCGTGTCCATGTAACTACCACCTTTATCTCGACCGTAGAGGACGTTTCCCCCCCCCCTCCCGGCGCCTTTTCCGGGGTGTTTGATTCAAGAGAGAGAAGCTCAGGTGACGCCTTGTTTCTTCTTGGACAAGCCTAAGCATAGAGTTTCGATTCCTTTTCTTTTCTTTCTTTGTAGAAATCTGAAATTGCCTATACTCGACATGGGAAGATGTTCCGACGTCTTCCTTCTTCGTCTCCGCTGTTGGAGGGGACCTCATCTCTTAAAGACAATATCTTCAGCTCCGCGGCAGCGCTGAGCTGCTCAGGCCTTCCTCTCCCATCCGCAGGTGGTCAAGGTTCAGGCACTGTGAGCGGGGGAGGTAGTTCAGGTGCGGGGGCAGGTTCTCTGTCTCCACCTTTAGATTATCAGGCAGCGGCATTAGAGAAAGAGAGATTAGCTTCTTTTGCTAGAGAGAGAAGTGTCAAAGGAGCTGCGGCATCTCTTCTTAGTGCTCTTGATTGTTTTGGAGTGGCGGCCCTAGCTGCGGAGAAACGTATTGGCCTTGTCTCCAATGAGGCAGCTGTGCGGCTCCTTCAAGTTCAAGCCTCGGAAAGAAGACTTCTGTCTACTGTGACGTCGGACAAGAGAACTGAGGGCCGAGAGAGGGGAGAAGTTCGAGAAGGGAGAAAGAGAGGTGGAGAAAACGGCAAGCAAGACGGCTATCATCACTCTAATACTCCAAGAGCAGAAGAAGAAGAAGTGCCACCACGTAAAGACCTAGGTGTCTATGAAGATGCTGTGAAGAAGGACCAGGGCTGGGAGAATGAAACCAAGAAGGTTGATTTACCTGAATATTCTGATCATAAGAAGGAAGTACATCAGCTTCTCTTAGACAACGCGAAGAAAGCAGAGACGGCATTGCGGGAGAGAAGAGAGCGAATGAAAGAAGAAAAAAAACAGCCGCCTTTGGACGAGGCAGAGTCAGGCGAGACGTGTGAAGGGGGGGTTACTGAGGAGACAAGAGAAACAGCAGATGAGCCGTGCCACCTGATCGCCGCGGCAACCGCAGGCGAAACGAAGGAACTCCTTCGGTTGCTTGTTGAAGAACAACAACGGATTGTTCTCCGTGAAGAGCGAAATGCTTCCTTCGCTTCACATTCTTCGAGTTTTCATGAGCAGCAGCCCCTGGGTGAAAGAGAACGAAGACGCATAAACTCCCGATCGCGCAGGTACACGGATGGGGAGGGAGCTGTGAGAGAGGATGATATCTCAGTTACGAGTGAGGGGAAGTATTCAACGCCGGCTCCTTACTCTCACCGGAGACGACAGCGTGTTCTGAATGAAGAGGGGTCTTCAGAGTGTAAAGGTGTTATTTCCCATCAAAGTGGAGATAGTGAAGATCCATCTTCTTTCTCCACCTCGTCAGACCCCTTTTCTTCTCTTCTTCACCTCAACCCTACGCCCTCTCAATCAAGACATCCGGGGTTTATACACTCTGCCACGCCGAAATCTCCCTACTTAGAAAAAGAAGTCAAAGATTCAAAGTCTGAGGTCCAGTTGTCGAGCTCTTCTCCGGAGAGTCTCCTTAGTCTACTGGCAGGCTACGGCGCAGCTCGGCGCGCGCTCGCAGTGAAGCGGCTCCGACAGAAAGTTGCCTTGAGCGTCGGAGAGAACGACGCGGATGATGAGACACATCGAGGGCAAGGAGTCCATGAGGGGCAAGCCTCGTCAGCGACAACTCAGTCATCGTCGACACAAGGAGACAGTTGTGGCGGTGAGGAAAACGGTCCTTCTTGGGAGAGAACAGTTCCTGATACTTCAACAGCGTCTCTACATCCAAGTATGGAGTCGGCCACTTCTTTCTCCCATGTATGTAATGGCACTGGTAACTCTCCTTCTCCACTGAACCCCCAGTCAGCCAATGCTCTTGAAGACCATGCGTCAGGCGAAGCGTCACACCCTTCTTCTCTTGCCTCTTCGTTGCAATCTTCTACTTATACTTCTTCGTCTATTAAGCCGTTGTCAGGGGGCCAGGAGGCTCACAACGTACTCAATTCTATGGAAAGTGTGAACGGTGAGAAAGTTGAGAGTTCCTCTTCAATTTCTCCGAATTCTCTGGATTCATCTCGAGGTCTTCAGTCGCAACAGCCATCTAAAGGACAAGGATGTCTTATTGCATCTGAGGCCCCCTCACTTCTCCTTGGGTCTAAGGAAGGAGAATTTGGAGGGGAGACAGCTAGGAGAGACGAGACACGGTCCTCACATGGAAGGGATCCAAGTGTGGTAGAGACAGGACGAGTTGTTACGACAGCTCTCTTAGGGAATCATGTATCTGAAACTACACAGAATCTTCTATTTGGTACACCGGCTCTAACCTTTGAGCGTGGAGAAACATCATCCTTCAAACCTCTCTTGCATATACTTCCTCCTGTACACGAACAAGCAGAACGGCGTCTCTCCTTATGTGGGTGTCCGTCTCTCTCACGAGGTATATCCATAGAAGCCTGTTCTAGTAGTGCACGTGACTCTCCATCCCATACAAGAATGCCCTCTAGAGAAGGAGTTGTCGTCGGGGGGACAAGCGAAAGATATGAAAGAGCCAAGACCGACCATCCGGAGAGAGAGATGTTGTATAAGAGACATAGATGTCAAGGTGAGAAGAATGGCTTGGAAGGGGTGGGAGATGAGGGAGCTAGAGCAGAGAAATTCGGGAGAGGATTAGATGAAAATCTTGTTGAAGGAGGCTGGAGTTATAATACGGAGAAGACAGGGGAGGGTCGCTCACGAGGAGATCTTCGTGCAGGCAGAGATGCCCATGAGGAAGAAGAAGAAGAACAACAACAATGGCTTACTCGGACACCGTTGTCCGTTGCTCGATTAGAGGCAGATGGAGTTGAATTTAAACTCCATCTCTCCTCAGGTTGCGATTCATCTACGCAAATGTCTCCTCATTCTTCTTCCTCAAACAGCACAGGTCTTTCCCTCTTCTCGGATGGCATGACCTCACCTCGGGCTTCTCAGGGAGTGGGGTTCAAACGAATCTCCGGATTTGGGGGAGTTGGTGAAGGCTTGATAGTTCACGGTAAAGGCAAGAGCCTTCTTCCTCTTTCTCCTAACAAACCTATCCAAGAGAATGTCTCCTCGGTCACTACCGGAGATCGACAACTCCTCCGTGCGGGGGTATGGGATGTTGTGATGGCTGTTAAAAAGGCCTCAGAGCATTTAGATCGCCAACAGAAGTTAGCACGGTATGAAGAAGTCCGTGAGATTCTAGAGACGATTCTCGGATCTCCTCTTTCGACATTGACCCTTTCCATGCAAAGCCCTAAACATACAGCTGCTCGCCTTGTCTTGGCTATTCAGCTGATCATTCTCATAGATCCTGACCAGCTAGCCAAACCGCTAGCTGATGTCTATGCGGCTGCAACCGCTGCAGCAGTAGGACACTCACATTCAAAGGATCTCAACAGAGATCATGGTGACGGTTGTCCCAGAAGCTCATCCCTTCTTCCTCTTGGTACGTCTAAGAAACTGCTGAGTGATTCGGATGCGAACGGGGAATCGGGCGATCATATCACTAAAATTGAAGGGAAAGCGGTAGACAAGACTTCTGAGAGAGGGAATGGTGAGAAAGAAGGAGGGAGAGGCGAAAGAGACATGGAGCTCCAGGAGGGGAGAGAAGAGAGACGAACAGGGCGGCAGACAGTGGGGCGAAAAGAAGAAGAAGAAGGAGAGAGCTTACAGAAAGAAGCAAGCCATACCAACGCTGAGGTTGTTGATGAAGGAAATGAGCCGCATGTTCTTGGACTGAAGAACCGTAAAAGTTCCTCTATCCGTGGGGGGGAGTGTGCGAGAGATGGAAGAAAGACCTCGTCATTCACTATCAATGAGATAGCAGAAAGAGAGAGGAAGATACGTGAACAACAACAAGATTATGCCTCAATAGCAAACGGTGTCCAGTTAGCTGCGTGGGATGAAATCAAAGGAGAACTTGAACGCGTTGCGCCTCTTACTGAAACTGCTGTTGCGTGTGTGAAGGCTTTCACAGCTCTTGCTTGCTTGGTAAGATAGGGACAAAGAGATAAAAGACAACAGTACACCACCCTCGCAGAGAGAACATAGATACCTGTTCGACTGATAGAAAGGAGTTGGCGCTATGCTTCCTCAGACTGCGTGTGCATACGGCTCTCGTATGTGATTGCCTTCAAGAGAAGTTCCTTCATATCCTTCGTCACTTCCTATACGTCTCTTTATGCTGATCGGAAAAGCGCTTTTATTTTCTTTTGCTGTTTTGGACATTGCCCCATCATGGCAACAATGAGAGACAGGGGTCATAGATAGATCGAACTTCTCTTCTTGTTTTCCTACCTCGCTGCGATTCTCAACGTTCTTGCGGTGGCTGGAAAAAGTCGCTCTGTCTTACTGTGCTTCTGTGTTTGTATTGTATCTTTGCTCTCTCGCTCGTTTGTTTTGGGGTGTTCGTGCTTGCCCATACGCACACGTGCAGTCGCCACGATGTGAAGCAAATACCTGCTATTCGTACAAGTCCAGCTTTCTCACTAGCTGTGAACGACGTGGCGTGTCTTTCTGTGGATGAGGCTGATGTCTCGTTACAGCTAGCTATCTCTCTCTCTGCGGGATAGCTGGTTCATCTAAGGCGTAGACACCGTTGAGATCAACATTCATCGAAATGCCTATCGTGATTGATAACTATCGAGCGCGTTCCACCCGTCCGGCTCTATTTCAGAACTCTCCCGGGAGCCCAGGTGGCGCTTACCAGCGTAACTTTTTCCTTTCCATGGGACAAAGAGAAAGATTGTTGTCGGTGTTTTTCATCCTGTCGTGTGCTATTCTCAGCTCCCTCGGCCTCCGGCTCCAGCGCTTTTCTCCTTTGCTTCTCGTTACCGTCATGCTCCTCAGAACAGCTGGATGGGTGTGGCTTTTGTCTCAGCAGTCGCTCGCATCTTCAGAGGTCTTCAATGCGTCTCTCATTCAATCATCCCTCGAGTTCTACAGTGCGCTCCTGGTAGGTGTACAAGCTGTCTTCTTCTTCTTTTACCCTTATGGAATATTCCTCCGTCAAGTATCAGATACACTTCAATATTTGAGCGTTGCATGGAGGGGGGAAGAGGGAAGAGAGAGATGTTTCTTTGATAAGGGATGCTGCTCTATAACGTGAACCTTAAGTGACACAGGAGTTTTTGAATGGGACATCCATCGATCTTTGCTTGTTCGTTCTACTGACCATTACTACAAGATATCAACGGGGAAGCTCGGATTCGCTTGCTACATTTCGGCAGGAACATTATTTGATATACCTAGTCTCATTGGGCGGCGGGGTTGCTAAAGAAAGCCGTAAGGGATGGCTTCTGTTAAGCAGTTGTCTCTCCGTGAGCTATGGTTGTCCTTACTAGGGTATACCGGGCAAGGAGAAAAGAGTGATAGCCCTGTATACCGTCAGTTGATGTGTGAGAGGGGCCGAGTGCTGCCGCGGTCGAGGACTTGTGATACTAGCAGCTAGCACGAGAGAGGGAGAGAAGACGGCTGTCTATACATATGTGTCGGATGCAGAACTGCGGGGTGTCTTATCAGGGCGTTTACATCAGAAGGAAAGAGATGCTAGTGGAAGATACGTGCGTGTGCGTTTCTCCTATCTCTTCCTATTGTTTTTCCAGCACATTAAGGCAGAAGGATGGAGCAGTAATATATCTCTTCATCTCTCTTGATTCCCTGTCCTTCCTCTTCTTTTGTGATGTAGGTCTTCATTTCCTTCAGGCTGTAGCTGAGTTTGGCTCACAGATGCTTCTCTTTAGACAGACAGTAAGCCTTGGGATTCTTGTCTCACCCGTTGAGCGACAGAAGAAGGGAGTAGGTAGATGGTCAAGCCGGGGAAGTCTAGCTCTCTTTCGGTCTTCACGTTCTAACTAATACCCGCCTGTCTGTCTTCTCTCTATCTACGGGGGATCTCTAGGAAGTTCTTTCTCTCAATCCATCGACCATATTCCTTTGTCAAACCGACACCTTCCGTTCTGCGGATGATGGATCTTCCCTGTCTCTGACGCTTGTCTCTTCCTCTTTATCGTCTTCTTTCAAAGGCTTTTTTGGTTATCTCTTTCACTAGGTATTCCCAAGGGAGGGGGGGGGGATAGCTAGTTTGAAGTTCCTCAATGGTTGAAGTTGTTCAGGGCGATTTCACCGACTGCCTTCACGAGTGAATTTGCTGGTGGCGTGACTATTCAAGATATTGCTACTGGACCGACTTCTATTAAGTTCAACATGGGCTCTTGCATGGAGAACAAGCTGCTTCGCTCTTAGTTTCAGTCAGTTTCTCTTTTCCTTATGGCTATGAAGACGGAGGACGTCACTTAGCACCTTCTTACGTAGAGATAGGGGACTCTGAGATGTTCGCACATTGCAGTTCATGGGTAGAGATCTTCATAGTCTTCCCGTGTCTCCTTCATGATCTCCAGTTAGATGAAGGAAAAAGAGAACGAGAAACACAGAGGCGATGTGCGGAAGGATCCGTTTCTGTACGCATTGGACTGTACGAATGCATATATGAAGCTAGACAGGAATGGACGTGGTGTCTCATGTGGAATCCACAAAATTCTTCTTTTCTGTGAATCCTTCGTTGCTAGATGGCATGTCAAGAGTCCCCCCCCTCGAGAGGTCCTAACCAGTCTCTCTCTCTATCTGCACTTCTCACGACCGGGGGCAGGTATCGAGAACATGCCAGAGTTAGAGGGTCTTGCATCTTTCTCTTGTTGTCTCTTCTCTCGAGTCTTCTTGGGAGAGCGGCTGTCTGTCGAAAGGGTAAATGAAGGACTGTGCTCTTTCTTCATCTTATCTTCTTCTTTGTTCTGTAGGCCATGTACGCCCACCTTGAAGTGTTTCTTTCCATCGCGGCAGCTCTTGTGGACTTTGAGATTTCTTTTCCTTCTGTACAACTCCCTCAGATTCTTGTCAAAGGTACGTCAATCAAAGCTCGAGCATCTTCTCCTTCAACTCTATCTCTTTCACATCGAAGCAACAGCAACCCAACTCACTATCTACTCTTCTCTTTTTCCTCGTACAACCAACTAAGTTTGAAGTCCTGTCTTCTTCTTGCCTTTTACATATTTGGATCTGGAGACATCCCGTTCGTTCATCCCCCCCCCCNNCCACTACGCATCCCAAAGTCGTATGTCTGTTTTCTCCCTATCATCCTTGGTATCTTAGGGAAGTTAAAGAAATGGGGAAGTCACGTTGAGAGCAGAGTAGACCTGGCTTGAAGATTTCTGTCTCTTAGAAGGGAGACTCCTCTCCTCGGCTTTTCTGTTGCTACAGCCCCGGTTGTTCACGCCTTCTCTAGCTTTGCATGTAGTGGTCCTCATGAAGAGCATCCCAGCATGCCTACTTCATGTTAACCTCACGTACTCCGATTCTCGCCACTCTATGTGGCTCCCTGAAAGCTTTCCGTCTCTCACCGGTGAATCTCGCGAATTTCTTTCCTCCAGAACAAGTAACTCATGCCTTGTGTATCAGGGAGGGTATCTGTCTGTTTGTCGCCGAGACTTCATTCTACTCAAGCTTGACTGTGGTGTTGTGGCGTTAAGAGATAGGATCCCCTGTCGTAGCTGGTAAATTTTGCGGACATATCGGCGTCTCTTCGAGACATACAAGCCTTTCTGTATCTATCTATGTTTTCTTATCTCTGTAGACACATAGATCATTACGAAGGAATCTCCCCTGCAAGCCTCTCTCACTGATATCTAAACTGCCACTACTTCTTCTTTATGCATGGGAGTTGAGAATCAACATCTATCAGCACGATAATCTGGTCCTCTTGCATGCAAACTTACCGCGTCATATGAGACCTGTATCCTCTATATCATACAAGAGATTTGAGTTCTTTCCTCTCTCGATCTTTTCTTTTCCTTTTCTTCTGTGTAGCTGCGCTCTCTTTATTCTACTTATCGGCGGATGGTCCTGCTGTAGCCTTACGCGAAGTCTTTGAAGCTGTGGCTGAAGAACATGAGAAGGATTTGCTCGGCATCGATGCTCTAGACAGGGGAGATAGAGAAAGATCTCCTCTTTCGCACACTATAAAGAGAGATCGCCAAGTCGATCACGAACAAGACACTTTCGCTGATGGAGTTGAGACGGAAAGCGGTGGGGAGAGTGAAGGAGGAAATGAGACAGGCGGTGAAGAAGAAAGAACAGAAGATAAAACATCTGAAGGAGAGAAGATCTCGAAGACCGACAAGAAGATATCCCAAGAAAGCTCTGGAGAACGACGTCCTTCCGAAACTCCTTTGAAAGAAGAAAAAGCTACGCGCCAGCATCAATCGGATAGATATAAGGAAGAAGAAGAAGAAAATGACAAAAGAGAGGAAGAAGGAGATCAAGATAAGGGGGGACGAGAAAGAACATTCCAAGTCAAGAGAAGTTCAGATTGGAGACGACGTGTAGCAAAGAAAGGACCCTCTCCGGGAGCAGTTGAAGTAGCAGCACGCTTGTTTGTTGCACCTCTCTTGAGGTTCCTAAAGTTCCGAATGGTGAGGAATAGATATTCACTTGAAGAGAGTGTTAGTTATGTATCTGTTCATCTATCTCTCCTTAAAAATCTATCTATCTTCAGTCTGTCCCCCTCAATCTATTTTCAATCCTTTCTGTCTTTTTCTATCTCAGATCTATCTATCTATCTATCTATCTTCAATCTATCTGTTTATGTGGTTGTCTTGTGCCCCCTCGGTGTGAGAAAGGAAAAGGGGGGATGTCTTCGAGGATCAGGTCTATCGATCTCTTAAGTTTCTCTGTTTTCTTCTTTTTCTCAGCAACGTTCCATCCGATTGCGATCCGAATGTGAAGTCGCTGATGGCTTGGCTGCATGCACGGCTGTTCATGACTCTGAAGCGAATCGTCTTCTTGTATCTCCTTATTGCTCAACTCCTTTCTCTACCATCATTCGTCATTATCCTGTCTTTTCTTCTTCTTCAAGTCCCAATACTTTAGTCCCTGAGAAATGTCGAGGGGGCTGGTCTTACGCGCATTTCGTAGGAGCGATCAAGCAGATACCCCTGGACGCTACACACTGGGGGAAGAAAGTCGAGAAGCATGGTGGATCCCCTCATCATCTTTCTTCTTCTTCTCAGCAACCACAACAGAGAAGATCTCTATCTCCCGAGAAGAGATTTCAAACAGCCTCTTCTTCCTCTTCAGCATCACGTGATATGTATTACGGTGGCCAAGATCGACAACCAAATCACTTGGTTAAAGAGGAGAGAAATCCCGGAGTTTCTTCACAACAAGAAGGTTTCTTGAAGGGTCATGATCATACAGGGACGACGATACATGGCATAAGTAGTAGTATTAGTGGCAGTCACCACAGTGGCTATGATAAAGCAGATGGAAAGAACCACGGTGGTCGTTTTCTTCCTCATGATGGTGAGAAGGATCCAAATGGAGATCTCATGCAAAACGATGAAGATTCCATGAAAAGTACAAGAAGAAACGGAGATCCTTCCCAGAGTCGTCATCGCATGCCATCTGTCAAGAAAGAACGTACATCATCCCCCCATGAGGAAATGATCCTTGCTGAAGCAGCTCTTGCCGGTGCCGCTGCGTCTTTCCCATCTACTACTTCCTTTTATCCTCACGTGAACTCTCCGTTTCTTGAGACGACACATCATCGTCTCCATAATGGTGATATAACAGGGGGAGGCGGCGGTCCACAGAGGCCTGCTTCTTCGTATGCATCTCATCCAGATCCAATGGCAAATCTCCGGGCTGATCTTCGTGCCCTAGAAACTCAGCAACGTGCAAATAGTCTAGGGCGAGGGAGTGATGGTGGAGCTCCTGAACCGATAGGTGTTCATGCGATCTTCTCTATGATATCCCAGCCCCAGGATGAAGAAGATCTTGGAAGCAAGAAGAACATCACTTCATCTTCTCCTGCTCTTATAGAACAACAGACATCGCGTCATCGACAGCAACAAGAGTGTCCTCTGGCTCTATCCAAGACTTCTCAAGAGCGAAAGAAAAAGAATGGTGTCTTTCCTTCCCCGCCTCCGCTACAAAAAGATAGTCCTAGGGCTTCTGGCGCGGTCGGGCATGCCTCCTCATCCAGTAGTGATTGTCTCGAGAATTTCAGCGATGAAGGACAGATTGACGAAGAAGGACAGCAGCAACAGCATCGAGACAAAGGAGAAGGAGCATCACAAAGAGGAACAGAAACTAGGGGTGCTTCAACAAACGGGACATATGCTGGAAAAGGCTTCTATCAGTTACCTCATACCCATACTACCCCTAATGGTGAGCTGCTTAACACGGGTGGTCACACCAGCCGGGAGGGTGCGGGAGATCACTCAGCCACTGGGGGTCTCAACGATCGAGGTGAGGTAGGCAAAACAAGGCTCTCTCAGGAAGGTTGTCGAGACAACTTGCTTCATCATCGCAGTGAAATTTCCAGCAGTAGTCGTAGTAGTAGAGGAGAAGGAGGAGGTACAGAGGATAGAGGTCTTCGTAATGGGACAAGCGGGGGGCGAGGAGTTTACGAAGAAGAACAAGATCAAGAAGAAGTAGATGCAGAAGAACCTTGGCAAAGACCTGAGGTCTACTTTGAACAGACAGAAAACCATGAAGCTCCTGTCCCTTTCAGTCCTTCAGATGATACTACACCTCAAGATGTGACGAATCAAGGCAGCAGCGCCCCACCTCATGGACACCATCGTCATCCACATCCACACCGTCAGCCTCACGCCTCTCAAGGAGGAGGAGGAGGACAAGCGCAGGGGTCCCAGTCGCAGCAGAACGAGCAAGCGGAATACGCCCGTCGCATGCATCAGCAGCCACATCATCACATGCCCCCATACCAGCAGCAGCAGCAAGGAAGTGCTGCTCAGATGTCATACACCACTAGCCAAGCACACCAACAGCACTCAAGTCAGCACTTGGGAGCACCGCCTCAGCCATCAACAGGCAGTCATCTTATGCAGTATCCGGGGGGTGCTCCTCATTCTCATCCACAGGCAAATCAACATCAACAGCAGCGGCAGCAGCAGATGCATTATGGTGGCCAACAGATGGCATATATGGGGGCGGGTGTCACAGGGCATCATCATCATCACCATCCTTCACAAAGCTCACAGCTTCAACATACTCAGCAGCAGCAGCAACATCAACGTCAGCAGCAGCAGATGCACTATGCGGCTCAGCAGTTACATCACAGCGCCTACTTACAACAACAACAGCAGCAAAAGAAACCCGAAGACCAGCAGCAGGGGCAACAGCCGCAGCACCAGGTGCCTTATCAACCTCCTTCACATGAGAACCCTCAACAGCAGACTGCTGTCTCACAGCATGGACAGACTCAGCGTCACAGCAACACCAGCACTCAACAGAATCATGAGACTCTGCAGCATCAGCAGGATCAAAGAACTCCACCAGAGAGCATGCCACCAACGGGTCAACCATCTCAGCAACCACAGCAACAGCCACATCAAGTAGAAAGTCTGGCGTCATGGCCGTCTTCTTCAGTTCCCTCGATGATCCAGACACCTCCTCCCGGTCCACACCATCAAGGTAGCATGATGTCCACACAAAATCCTTATCTTGCCCCAAACACCTGGGGGCATCACCCCCCCTCTCATTCAGGAGACGGAGGGCAACCTACTGCATGGAACGCTGCCGCGGCAGCCGCCGCGGCTGCTGCAGCAGCAGCAGCTCAGTCGTACTATCAACAGCAACACCACGGCAGCTGGCAAGGAAATCACGCTTCATTCTACAGTCAGCACTCAGCAGCACAAACGACACACTGGGGAGGCGGAGGGAATGTAGGGGGTTGGCCTGCACCGCCGTCATCAGCTTCTCCTCAAGAGTGGGGTGGCGACCAGCAGCAACAGCAACAGCAGCAGCAGTCGTCATGGCCAGGGACAGCAGGCGGAATGGATGGGGCTGGAAGTGCTCATATGATGACAATGATGTCTTCCTCTACTCACCCTGGTCAGGGGGGGACGAACTATATGAATATGCCTGAAGTTCAATGGCAGCAGCATCAGCAATGGCTTCAGCAACAACAACAGTGGCAACAACAAATGCATGCGGCAGCTACGGGAGGACTTCATGCTGCCGCAGGGCTTTGGGGGGGTGGGACAACGACCAATGGTACGGGGACTGGTGCCCCCCCGGAGTTTCAAACAGCAGGAGACTTCCCTGTCGGCTCGACGTCTTCTCCAGCAAATATGCAGGGAGAGAGGATGGCAGGCGGTGGCATGCCTACCCAGTCTCAACAGCAGCAGCCATCGAGCTGGGGTGTCATGCAGGCGGGGACGACGGGGCATCGTCCCCAAGGTGGGTCAGAATCCCATCAGCCACAACAGCAGCAGCAGGTAGACCCCACGAAGACAGGTAGCCATCAGGTAGCTGGAGCAAGGAGGGGGGGAGATGCCATGGCGGATTCTCATGGAAGATTATACACTAACTCAGGGATGATGCCTGCTGCCTCAAGGCCAGATCGTGGTGGTAGTGGAACAACCGGACAGCACCCAACCATTCATGGAGGATCTTATCAGGAATCAGGGGGGATGAAAGGCGGTGTGTCTTCCGCAAATCACGCCTTTCACAGTGGCCATCATCAGGGACATCCTGGGTCTCATCCTTCACAACAGAATTCCGCTTCACATCCCCCTAATGGGCCATTAGCCTCTTCATCGCAAGCCAGCGAAGGAGCTTCTCCAACACCAGGTAGCCAGTCGAAAACAGCGGAAGGGGGCCAATCCCCTGTAGGAATCAGCACAGGAGGGGCGGGAGGAAAGACGTCGAAAACATCTCCGAGTGAAACGGGCGGCGGAGGGAGCAAAAAGAGCCGGGCGAAGAAAGAAACGAATAAGGGAAGCGGAGGGGGAGACCACGGTGGAGCAGTATCAGCGGTATTTGGAGATGAGGAAATACCAGTGGACGATGACGTTCGAGTTGCGGTGGCTGCGCTTTCCATGCTAGCTGGCGATGCTTTAACTCTTCCCTTCTTGCGTCCGCACCTGCCGGCGCTTGTCGAGGTACGGGGTTGTGTATAGTCTTCTGTTCTTGCAACGTGAGCTCTTCGAGATTCTCTTTTCTTCTCTCTCCCGTCCTCGTGTCGTAGAGTACCTTGACATCTGTCTGATGATGTGAGTATCTGCAGAACCCCCGTTACTGAGTTAGGGAAACCTGAATAGATGCGATGTAGATAGCTAGCTATTTGGGTAGCTATATACGGAGTCGTAAAGATAACTATATAGCCAGGGGAGTAGATAGCTATACGGCTGGGTGGCGGACTAGATACATAAATACTCAGGTAGCTATACTGGACCCGTTTTCCCTAACCGGAACCATGTGTTTACTTCTTCAGTTCATGCTCCCCCGTTTCTGTTTCGTTCTTTCCTTTTTCTCACACCACGCCCCTTCTTCTGCGAACGCCGATCTTTCTTCAGAGTGATCGTCTCGTTGATGGCTGCGCATGCCGGCGTCTGGTGTACGCACAGCGACCGCCGTTGCTCAGCACCCACGCTGTAGAAATACTCCGTGTGTGTACGTGTGTTTGCATGTGATTCCTCAATCTCCTTCTGTAGACTGCGTCATCTCTGTGAGCTCAGCATTCTGGACTTAAAGAGGCGTGTATAGATGCATTACAAGCTGGTGGTGCATGCATGGTTTCAGACTTTTTCATCTATGTATGAATATGTACATGTATGAGTGTGTATGACTTTGTATGAAGGTGTATATACCCACGTCATAGTTACGCCCCTTGAACCAGCAATTAGTCAGTTTTTTATAGATCATGACGTGGGTTAATGTAAGAAGTATCTTCGTGTTGTTTGATGTGTGTCTCTTGTCTATCAGCTGGCGTGGTATAAGACATCCGTTCGGCAGCCTCTCTTCTCTATCATTGAAGAACTTCTTACGGGTATCCGAGATAGTCCAGCTGTACATCTCACCGGTTTCCGGCATGGCCCTGGCTATTTCTCTTCTATGAAAGGGGAAGATTCTCACAAAGTAAAGAAGGAAGACCGTGAGGGAATCGATTCGCAGTTAAAGAAGGAACAGCAAAAGAAACAAGTGGATGAGAAAGAGAAACTCGCACGTGAAAAGCGTATTCAAGAAAGCCTCGCGGAGTTCGGAGAATCACGTGATCTGCTTTGGGTTCGTAAAGTCGGCAAAGCAGGGAAACGGCTAGAAATACCAGAGACTCTTGAGTTGAGAGGTTGAGAGAGAAAGAGAGAGAAACCAGGTGTTCATTCATCAAGGTACAACACACAACAATGGATATGTATGTTTGTTTTCATAGTTACGACCATAGATGCCTTCAAAGATGAAAATAGAAAAGTTCGTCCCCCCTCTTGTTATTTGAGAGTCGACAGAAAGGAAAAGGGTGGTGGTTAAGAAAAGATGACGAAGAAAGAAGCCTCGCCCAAACAGTGTGCATGCAGCAGTGTTGTCGTTGTTAGGGAGTAAGGTCAGATGGCTATATGTTGGAGGGATGTTTTTTCAAGTACAGCGTTCTTCTTGTATTTCGATTCTTGGTTCCGTGTTGAATCTGTCGGTTTACTTTTTTTCTTTTCATTTCTTTCTTCTCGTCTGAACTGACTCCTAGCTCAAGATCAGTAGTAGTAGGAGGTATATAGGAGTGGCGAGAAGGCCAAAAGAGTGAGAGAAGGTTCTTGTGAAACTGGGGCTAGGAGGGGTGAGTCACAGGAGTCATCCCTTGGGTCATTTCTCTTCTTCTGTGTATCAATTCTTTCCGACTTCAATTTGTTTTGTACATTAGGCAGCAGTGGGGCGATGGACGACCATACAACGCAGTCTTGAAGAAACAAGTTGTGGAGGTGCGTAGTGTCTATACAGGGTGAAGGTTCTCCGTACTCACGGCTATCAGAACATATACATGCACGGCTTCAGAATGAGGGTTTGCTGGTGCTGGTGGTGGCCGTGGTGATGGCGCTCGCGCTTCTACGTTTAAATGCCGGCATACACGTGTATGTTTCCTTTGTTTCTTTTTCCAATGAGGATGGTCGGGTGTACGGAGGAATCTACTGAATTGTGCGCGTACTGGTGTTGAAGTATGTTGGTCTTTCTCTGTACCCTTGACTAACGTTACCCACATGTGATGAGAATGACGTAGCGTTGAAAACTAGGGCATAACAGGGATGTACGCATGTTTACCTGATCTGAGTTCTATAAGGGATCTCGATGGAAAAGAAAAAAACCGACACTTTCAGTCACCCCGCTACGTATGTATGTATAGGCAGATAGATTGTCATACGCAGTTTCGACAAACGGATATGTACGTATGCGCCGCGTTGTAAGGTTTGTGAGCAATTGAGCGTCCGTCCGCCAAGCAAGCCTCATTGCATTTTGTCTGTCCTTCTCTCTGTCGTTGGTCTCTCATTTCGTTGACGTCGTTTGCGCCGTCCCCGTGTAGTCAGTGAAGATTGGCTGTAGGCGCACCAGACTCATATGAGTGAAGGGGAAAGGCCTTAGAGAGCCGGGGTGCTTTGCGTTAAGATAGCCGAGTACGGGAGGTAGCCCGGCACAATCTAACTTGACTGGCAAAAGAAGCAGGGCAAACTCCCTGTTTGATAGAAACATAGGCTTGTTTGCAGACAGGCACACATGACAAAGAAAGATGAAGCATCGGGTACTTGAATGGTGGTGTGGTGTGAGGCGAGGTAGACGCGGACGCGTCAGAACAAAGGAGCGGTGAACGCAGAATTGTGGGTTGCCTCGGGTACCTTCCTGTTGTATCAGCTGATCTTCAAAAAGTTCCAAGCCGAATAACGTTTTGCGTGGCTCGTGTATATGGTGCGTTCAATCACAGTTGCGAGCCCAGAGGAAAAACGGCGGCGAGGCATCTACATCCCTACGTCAAGAAAAAAAACATCATGCTACGCAGAAGCACTTCCGTTATCTCGGTTCCTGAGATAACCGAAGGGCATGCCCTCGTTCGCCCAAGTAGCACGTGCTAAGACCACCACAGTCAACGGTCATCGGAGAAGACCGATTTGCTTGGACCATCAGTACGACACGCCGGTGGCATCACGGTTGAACGTCAGCATGCATGTCCATCACCCTCACACTCGCACGTCGAAGGCACATCCGTGCTTCACGCACAGCCCGGCGCTACGCGAAATCGCTTCCGGCGGATGGTATTCAGACAGCACCAAGAAATAGTCAGCCCTCAACTTCAAACAAGAGACACTGAAGGCTTGTTTCATAAGGAAAGGGTGCCCCCTGCTCTCTCCCGGCCGGTACCCGTGAGATGAAGACGTAAGGCTTCGGTATGAGATGGCCGCTCATAGCCAGGAGTGTTCTCGAGCTACGTGTGTTGTGTGAAGGTATCGTCCCCGCACGCGCTTGCAGAATCGCACCTGCCAAACCCGTTGCACGGCGGCTCTCCCAGCAGAAGGGAGAGCTAAGAGCTACATTCTTAGGATCGCTCTACTCTACTCAAGACCGGAGGTCGGACGAATGTTGTTTTGTGCCCCAGACTGCACTAACTCACGTACGGTGGTCGGCCGTTCCTTGCCTGCCACGAGTTTCAGGAATCCGGGCAGATGGCACCCGATAGTTTCCGTCGGGCAACCCAGGGTAGTCTACTCCAGTGTCGACCTAGCCGGTGAACTAGCTCATTGTCCTTGTAGTGGGTGCCGTTTGTCTCCAAGGGTAAGCCCGCGTTCTTGGTAACAAATAAGAGGCTTGACGTCCAATTTTTTCCCAAATAGGTAACTAAGGACTCACCGCGCCCTTGCCATGAGAAAACAAGGGTACTCGGCACACACAAAAAGGCGGGCCTCGTAAAAGCTCCGCGGCCGCTCTCTGCAGTCCGATGCTGTACACTGGGAAGCCTGTTTGGGGCTTCGAATCAGCGACACAAGCCAGCCGAGTCTACAGCGGCAACAGCAACCAGTTGATGTACAACTCGTGCGCAGGGCCTGACTTTGTTCAAGAATCTCATGTTGGCTTCGGTGCGCACGAAGGAATCCCTGAAAATGAATGGACACGGGAGCCTATCCGTTTTTCGATTGCGTGCTTTTCCACGCGTACGGCTGCCGAGACTAGACAACGGTAGACAAAAGAGACAAGGCCGGTTGACATGCATGTGATACCGGCTCGTGCAAGATCCAAGTAAATCCCCAGAGAACCCCCCTAGGCCTAGCACGCCGGTATGACGCCAAGGCCTGCTGTCAGGGTCCAGGGATGAGTAGAAGAGCGCCAGCGGTATTGTTACATAGTGAGGGTGCACAAGCGCGCTCCCTGGTTTGCATAATCCCCTTACATGCGCACCCTTAAGTCAACTTGACGCGCGGAACCCGGTATTTTCACACTATAAAACCTGGTTTGTTTTTTTTCACATATTCCCGAGTCACCGAAAAGACTCGCTAGCGAGTACCCAAACCGCCTCTGTCATCTTTCCAAGAACCTCTGAACTCGGTTTTGCTTCACTTTCTCTCGAAAAAGGTCTTCCTACCGGCGTAGGACCAAACGTTTTTTCCCGAACCGTGAAAGGAGCGAGAGGGACCCAAGTCCCCGCCCATGTGAATCGTGGTCAAGCTTTTTGAAGTGGTTTGTTGGAGAAGACCTGCCCGTGCAAAACAGAGTTTCTGTCCGTCTTACGAAGGTAAGACAACCGAGCGACCCATGCTATGATTGCTCTCTTCACAAGATATCACGATGGCTCGTTCGTTCATTGATGAGATCTTTGTGCTCCCTCATCGTTTCCTTAGAGGCTGAGCCCACACCCACAAGGTCGATGAACTACCCAGTAGTCATCTTTCTCCCGCGAGGTCTCAGGCTTCTTTCATATCACTGGACAACCTTGAAAACTTGATATTTCGCCGGGCAAGATCGGATACTTTCTCAGTTGGAATCCCTGCCATCTGTTTCATCAAAGATTACGATGAATGGACAAACAAAAGTCGATGCCTTTCCTTACACGCGTCCTCCACGGTAAGAGGCTTCTGGAGGCTTGTGTTGTAGAAGTGGCTCCAAACGAAAGAGAAGAGCATACAGAGCATGCTGACGAAGGTGATGAACGACAGTAGAAGGGTCAAATAGGATTGCCTGCGTGTTCGCTTAAGAGCACGGGTGACACAGATGAGTCCTACGGCTCCAGCAGTTGCCGCGACTAGAAAGAAATTGAGGGAGTCAGCCCAGTTCAGTCTTCCAAGGGTGGCGTACTGCAGGACATTTGCCGAAGAAGTGAAGAAGATCATGAAATTCGCCGTAGTCACAGCAGAAAGAGAGTTCAACCCGATCTCAAGGAGCAAAGGTCCTTTGATGAGCCCGCCTCCAATACCCAAACTTCCCGCAGCAATTCCAGCAATCAAAGAAAGAAACGGATAGAAAACGACCGTTCTTGGAGACACCCAGCCCAACCCACCATGTTCTACTGGCGTGACTTCAATGCCGATCTGTTCTCGAAATCGCTTCGTCTGAAGCAGCCAGCGTCCGTACATGGCTGTCGCGAGCACATGGAACGAAATGAGGAAGTAGATGCAACCTTGCTGCCACGGTTCGCCACACGCTATAGCGATGGGTCCCCCCGCTGCTAAGAGACAGGCGATATTCACAAGAGCTGCAAAAACTAAATATAGCAGACTTGGCCAGGACGGATGTCTTCGTGATTCTAGCACTTCTGATCGTTCACGAATTAACTCTGCAGTTTCCACCGCCGATAATCCACGAAGAAGTTTGCTGTCCGCTTCTAGTTTTGCTGACTGCACGGGGGGTGAAGACTCGAGGAGCACACTGGGAGTCTCGATGAACTCGGCAACCGAGTGAACTCGAGCAGGAGGCTGCTCCGCCAACAGGGCAGCTGTCTCCTCTTCGCCGTCCTTGCGGGCGCCGAAAACGAAAGACTTCGATGCGGTCGGAAGGAGCGCTGTAAGGAGAAAAAGCATGTAGCAGCCAGTCAAAAGTGCTCAAGGACAAACTCTTTCAACCCCCGATGACGCACAGAGTGGGAATAGGACAATAGCAGCACTGCTATCAAAAGAGCAAAATAGACAGATAATGAGGACAAAGGCCTGTGCAACCCAGCAGGCATAAGTGATCCCCAACTGAACTCCGTACCTGACACATAATGGCGACCTAGATATGCTGAACGGCATGGACAGTATAACCACCCAAGCATGTCGAGACGTAGATAGGGCAACGGAGGAACAAAACAGACCCGGATAGAGAAGCCGAAACAAGGCATTTCTATACGCTAGCGACTACTAAGGAGTTCCGCTATCGGGAAAGAAAGAAGCACAATGGGGCCCTGCACGATGAGGGGCCCAACAATGCACAGTCAGTATTACATATTGAAGAATACCAATGAAGTAAAACAGCGCATGCTGTCGTATCAAAAGGAAAGTGCAGGCACAAAAGTGATTCCCGAGTACATCATCTTGACATAACGAACCAGGCCCCCCCCCCCCNNCCCCCCCCTACGATTGTGCTTCAGATGTTATTGTGTCCCTCTCCCTCTTTACTATCTCCGCTCTCTCACATGGAGACGCCTACAGCTGATCTCCACGTCTCCGACTCTACAAGTCCAAACTCAGAGAAGCGAAAGTGTAGATGTAAACACATGTTCGCGAGCAGGGGAATCTAACAACAGCACAGAAGAGCCGATCTCATCTCACCTTCAGTGTGTATATGTCTTTCGGATATAATACGATTCTCTTCTCGGTACTGCGCCAGTCCTTTTCTGGTGGTTTTATAAGTTGTGAAAGAAAGAATGAGAACTAGACAGACGATAATCTGGACATCGGTCATGACAATGTTGAGAAGAACTCCTAGAATTCCACCAAGGAGAGTACAGGGTTCCAGGATCGCAGCTAGTTCATAGGAAATCAAGGGCAGTTCCCCCGCTGGCTGGCGTCTTCCTAGGTTGAATAAGACAGAAACTAAGCACGCTCCGAAGATCGTAACTTTCGAAAGAGGCACAGCTTTGTGTACATCTTTCAAGGCTACGACATATCCTGGAATATACAGCGCCCCACCCCCTGTCCCGGCTGCTGACGCAAGCACCGCCGCTACGAAGATGCCCACAGAGAGGCAAGCCCGGACCCAGATTTCCATGATACTAAGTGGGGAGAAAGAGGAAGAAGACAAGTAGAGAGGAAAAAAGAAGCAAGTGTTATAACTGAAACAGACCCACTGGCGTCCGCCTACGTGAACAACAAGAAGAGAGAACATACAGAACGGGCAGCATGTCGAGAACAGGAGGGCAGAAACGCAGGGAGGACAAGCACCCAAGATGAAAACTGAGGATAAGGACTACGGAGACCCCCCCCTTTCCCTCCTTTAATTCAATGGCGAAAACCGCGTGCACTCTCGAATGAAAGAAATTTAGGAAAGATGGAGTATAAAACAGATCAATTACAAGAGAAGCAGAAAGACGACCCAAACACGGCGGGAGACGTCTCGATGAAATCTGACAGGTTCCCTTTCACGCGCCTGACCCAGTATGAGGTGGGCAAACTTGCTACAGACAGCCACGATAGAAAGGCACTTTCGCGGTGGTAGAGGTGAAGAAGACGGGCATCTGAAAGCAGATGCAACAGGTAATCAGAAAGACGTACCGAGAAAAAAAACGATACACGTCAACACGAGCAAAGGGACTCTTACACTTTCTCCAATTCCGACAGCACGAGGGCCGACGTTGACTATGCCGGATGGACCAACGTGGTCTCCAGCTGCGTCTTCGCAGTTTTGAGTGGTACAAAAGACTCGTCCGCTCTTTTTTCTAAGAATCCCCGAGAAACCGATGACTTGAAGCCTTCTCTTCGAGCGTTCCTTCGAATTGAGGGACGCACAGAAGAAAGGCTCACAGAATGGACAGAGGCAAAGCGCGGCGTGGAACAAATGTTAAACAATTAGAGATGACAGACCAGATAAGAAGACAGAATACGATGTTGACAATGGTGAAACATGGAGAGAGACTCGACGGCACCTAGCCATTACTGAGGAGGACGAAGAAGCCGTAGGCGTCGAGGCAACCAGAGGGGTAACGACGAGAAATCCGCAAACACCGTGAGTTAGGGGAAAAAGAGAAAAGGTCCATAGCTAAGACGAAACAAGCATCGGAGAGAGGCACCACCGATCTCTCGGAAGAACCACGGTGACATTGGCGAACAAGGCAATGACTGAAAAACCCGGAAACGCCTTAAAGGCAGCAGACAAAGCCTAGGAGAATACGGCGTCAGAACAACACCGCGCTTGCTCAGCCTGAGAAAATGTCTCCGAGAACAAAAGTCGTAGGTTGGTCGGGAGTTCCTCCCCAGAACACAGACCTCTAAGTTTCCTTAGGGCATCACGATTATTGTCTGTTCATCAGTCCGATCCCGACAGAGCTCTTCCCACCAAACCCTCAAAAGATTCGCTGGAAAAGTCCATGACTAAAGCAGGGGAAAGAAAGGCTAACCCAGGATAGAGTCAACGGAAGAGTTTGTGTCTGTCAGTCCCCGAAGACAGTACTTGACAAGTTCCATGCATAATGTTCGGTTGCAACAGTGCTCTGGAGAGGGCCAGGTGTCGGGTCGAGAGAGTAAAAGGTTCGACCGACCCCCGTGAAAGAAAGTGCAATTGCAGCAGAGACAGCATGCCAACGTATATACTTGTTAGCGTCGATAGTAGCGGCTACTAGGGTAAACCCAATGCGCGGGAAAAGCCGCTGCAGGTGATAGTCGCGCGGTCTAAAAGAGGCTAACACGAAGGGACATACATCGCGGGAACAGATCACTCGTTACGCACAAGACGCCGGGAACTGCTGACGTCGGATATCGGGAAAAAAGTCTCGGTGTCTCAGACGACAGAAGAAAGGGCCAACGAGAACTTCATGAGACAAATTGCGTGGCTGCCAGCTAGCTGACGGAGATGCTCTCCCAGCGACGACGGACAGCCTCCGCAAGTGGTTCTCCGCATGTCTCTCCCAGCTCTGGCGGGTAACCCAAACAGCTAGCCTCTCCCAGATAAGCATAACCTTGATTAGCTGTTTCTCAGGGTCTAGCGTCGTAGTTCCTTTCAAGCTAGGAAACTGTCCAAGGCTTGAAGACAGACAGCGGCAGTTGACGTTTACAGAGGAGCTCCACTGCAGCAGTGTCACGGCTAGACGAATGGGGGCGTAGCAATATATTGCACGGAATGTAGCACAAGCGGTCGCAGACCAACCGCCAAATGCTAAAACAAACTTCAAGGAGTCATACGCACACAGACATAGGCTTACCTAGAAGGTCCACGCGGACAGGTGTGGGAGGCTTTCACAGAACTGCTTAGGAGTCGTACTGGTCTGTCGTCAACAGAGACGGTGAGAGCCATCGGTTGGAGTACTGGTTTCTACGCAGGACGCATACCTGCTAGCGTACAACCAAAAAAGCCACCCTACCCTTCTGTCGGTTTACGAAATTTTTTCTCCTATTCTCTAGCACGCCAGTTCGGGTCATGTCTAACTGAAGCATTCGGAACATGGCTTCAGCAGCATACTTTTTCCCTAGCCACCTCATGACTATGCCTTCGACAACAGTAGAGCTTTGCACATTTGAAGGGGGAGTGTTTCTCAACCCCACTCAGCATTGTCTACCTCTCGTCCAATCCAGCGAGGCGTGGAAAACCATGGTCGGGCCACCTGGGTGCACGTCACAAGATCTTTGGCGAACCCCCTTCTCCCTACGATCTTCCACAGGATGATTGTCCGACACCACAGCCTTTCTGGAATATACTCAGACACCTAGGGTAACTGTCAACAGCAGCCACACTAGACAGCACGAAGCTATCACCCGCACGCTTCCGACGCACACGCGCGAGCACGCAAGTATGAATGCTGGCCGTCAATCTGCTAGAATGCCCGGTCGGCAGCAGAGTCCTATTTGGCGTGACGACAGAACTTGTCATCCAGAAGTCCGACACACATGGACGGCCCCCAGGTTCATCGCAGCGCCCAAAATCGTTATAGCTTCCCTTTGCCCTGTCTGACAGATCTTTCCCTGGAAAGTGGGGAGACTCTTCGTCTCGCTTTGTAGAGGGAAAGATTGCTATCTTGGACAGTGATTGCACCTGCAGCCGCTCTTTGAGTTCGAACGGGAAGCCGGCCGGCCAGACCTACGCTGCCGACGGGGCCTTGCACGCTGTTCTCCTAAACTGCAGATCGGCTCAAGTCATGTTGTCCGGAGTATGCAAACCTTACGGTTTGGTGGTTCAGCGCAACGTCAAGAATCGGATCTTCTCCGGGGAGGTCTTTATGCCAGTCCCCGATTTGTGCATCCCACAAAAAAGGGTTGGAAATATGAAAAAATAGAGAGTGAGGCCCGCTGCCGTTTTGTCCCGGAAACAAAACCCCGCCAGTCTCGTGCGTGGGACTGGGTAGTAAACAGGAAGACGGTTTTCTCTACTTCGGCTGCGCTTCAGCGACCCAGGTAACGACGCTGAGACGACCTGAGTGGCGTGTCTTGCAGTTGTCCTCTTTCCCTACACCCGTTGGCAAGCGTGCACCGCCTGGCTGTCCCCATGCCATTGCCAACTGCCTAACTGGGTGTGACCAGTCCTGCCGGCAGCAGAATGGCTTCTCATCTCCGAGTTCCAGCTATGAGCGGGATCTTTTCTCTTTACCGTCTTCACCCCTGTAGCACCCAAAATCTCAAGATCTCTGGATCGTCTGCAGTTCGGCCTCTCGCCAGTCAAGATCACCCTGGGGTTTACTCTAGCTGCCCGGTAACCTACATTGTACCTGCTGCTAATCAGCAGTTCACTGGCGTCGGGTCCGTTTCTTTGGAGTCTCCCCTCATGCTGCTAGGTGAGTCGAAGGTATGCGCAGGAAGCAGCCAGGATCTTCATCCATCATTCTGGGCGTCCCTTCCTTCTCCAGAGGTTTGTCTACAGCAGCCGTTCACGTCGCTTGACATCCATAGAAGGAAGGTCCCAGAGCAAGCAACCGCGTGAGAACGCTCACCGTTTTCACAGACTTTCTTGATCTAGGATTTCAGATGCACCGTGAGCAGCTACATTGCGTGGGATCGGATGCAGTTTCGCCCCGCAGCAACGAAACGCCGCCCGGTATTCTCTCTTTCTCCTCTGCTCGAGCACTGTCCAGTTTAGGCGAGTGAGACTTCGAGTCCTGGTAGCGATGCAGCTACTCCTCTGTAAGGGCTTTCATCGAAATAGGTTGCTCTCTAGAAGAGAGGGCACTGAGACCTGAGCCCACATCGGCTCCGCGTCAACTCACCCGCACCTCCGCGGTGTGCATGGGTACCGGACCGGGTCTGGCCAGTCTCTTGTGCTTATCATTTTTCACGATTACCTGGTCGTCTCCTCGTTTTGTTTTCTACTCAAAAGCTTTTCTTTAGCTGAAATCCCGATACCCCTGAGAAAAAAGAATCTCCCCCGACCGTGCCCTCCGCTGACGCACTGTCGTAGATTTGGCTCCTGCCGCGGCCTGCAAGAGTGACGACAAGCGAGCTGGACTGCGCAGCGTCTCCCCTATGGCCTTTCCTTGTCCTTCTGTCTTTCTTCTTCGCTCATCTATGCTTACTGAGGTGCCTTCACCATCGTTGTGCAGCTCGGACTGTTTATACCCCCCAGCACCCGGCGGCTGCGAACCCAACTGAAGCAGGCGCTCGAGACGGATCCTCTAGCTACTACAGCAGACAGGGGTTGGACGCAGGAGTGAAAGTTTTCCTAACATTGGGACGAACGACGTGTGCCTGTTGCTGTTCACAAAGTAGCCTTAGTAGACTCACCGGCAGGTTCTCTACGGTGGCGACGTGCTAAACAGAATCCTGTTCCCAGGCTTTTTTCTCAGTCAGCTAGCTGGCCGCCAAGGAGACTGTCCCACTCTGGGACCGAGGCAGTCCACGCTGTTCTCGAGGGGGCTGGACTTTTTATTTTCAGTTAGACGTGAAAAAGATCAGCAACCCCATGTTCTTTTGTCTTTTTCTTTTTCCAGTGGTACTTTCTTTGTTTAGTGTATGCCGGAGTAGGATCGGGAGAGACAACCAGTGTCTCTCCAGTCTGAGGGAGGTCAACGGTGTAGGCCACAGGTACGGCAGGGTTTCCTTTTCCTTAAATAACGGTTAGGCAGGTTTTACAGAAAATCCTGTACTGTCGTTAGTCAAAGCGCGCTAGACGCTTTGTTTACTGCCCCTGAGCTCTACTAGCTTACGTCTCATTCACTCCCTCCTCTTCGGCTGCGCTTGCTAGCTCCACGAAACAACGCGGGAGATTCGCTTTCTTTTCCGTCCAACTTCCTCGCTCCTTCGCGTCCCTTGTTCCGTTTTTCTTTTGGAAAGTCCGCCCGCTCAGGTATGATGTCGTGTTTCTCATCTTGGGTGTTCTCATTCTTCTCCCCGAGTTTAGCGCACAATTCAACTAAGCCGGACGGTTCCCTGGCCCCTCCCCTCCCCCGATGAGAGACATGTCTTGTGGTGAACTTTCTTTCTTGGCGACGAACTCTCGTGAAAACCGCATCTCTTCTTTTCTTTGAGGAGTTTCTTCTTTTCTTCACGTTCCACTCTTTCACTTGTTCTCAAGGGCCACCCACAATCGTCTCTTCCGCGACTCCTTTCTCAACCTCTTGCCCCGTACGTCACCCGTGGCCTTGGCAGCGAAAGCCTCTGTTGTTTTCCCAGTCTCCTTCCGAGTTTTCTTTCTCTCTTCACGAAACGACCCAGACACTCCCCTGTCTTCAGCTCAAAGTCAGCTGACGGGTTTCCTGGTGTAGTCCTTTCTTGACAAGGTGTCTTGTCCGATGATTTTTTTTCTCTATCTGTCTCTCTCTCTCTCTCTCGACGAAGACCGGAGCAGAGTCCTTCATTTCTATCTTTGTAACTCTGGCTTCGAGACGATGAAGTGTACCTTCATGAGAAGACGTGTTAGCTTCTTACTGATCTCTGGAGGGGCTCGATCACTCCTGGGTGGAGCCTCCTCAGGTATCTCTCTTGTTGTTCTTTTTCCGTTTCCTTCGCCGTGAAGAAAAATTACCTGAAGTGAAGCGAAACGGACAGGGCCTCTCTCTTCAACTCTCTTTCTTTCCAACATGTCAGCTTCTGCTTCTTTATCTTCTCCTAGCTCGTCGGCCTTCTCTTCTTCCGCTGGGAGAGGCCAGTCATCATCACCGGGAGGAATCGACTCATCTTCCTCTCTTCGCAGTAGACGAAATTCCCAATCCGATTCGAGAAGTGGGCCCGGATTACCGTATAGCTCTCTTAGGAGCTCTAGTATATCTAAAGGAGAAAGTGAAGGAGGCTCATCGTCTGATTATGGCAGAGAATCGAGTCTTCCACAAAAGTCTAACGATAGTGGCGAAGGAATTAAAGAAAGATCGCCTTCTGAATATCGATGCTCTTATGATGGATCCAGCTCTGAAGGAGGAAGAGAGAGAAGCTCTAGTCAGGATGTCCTAAGTTATTCTCATTCGGGCTCATCTTCGTCCATTGCTGAGAGTTCTCCATCACGTCCAGGGGGCACTCTGCACTCATCGGGGAGATTCTCTTCTGGTGTCTTTCGTAAGTCACCTCCATCTTCTTCTTCGTCTTCTCGTCGATCAAGTGCTCTCTGTTCTTCTTCTTCCGCCTCTTCTTCATCTCATGCGAGAGCCTCATCTGCTTCCTTCTCGGGATCTAGAAGTGCTGGCCCCCCCTCTGCCTCTTCTTCCTCTTCTTCCGCCTTCTCTCCCTCTTCATCTTCTTCCTCCTCTTCAGCCTCTGCTGAAGGAACCTACTCTAGCCAGAGAGGAAGTCATAGCAGTAGTAGTAGAAGCAGTCAAAATGCTTCTTCTTCTTCCTTCTCGACCCATAGGGGAAATGACGAAGCAGTCCCAGAATGCCGTGTACGCCCATCTCCACCATCTTCTAGCTCTCGAGACAACAATCAAAAGTCGTCACAGAGAGAGAAGAAGGATCAAAGTCAACGTAAAGAAAGACGTTCATCGTCTTCTCCTCATTCGAAATCCGTGAGAAATCTAGATGAATGTTTCATTTGCAATCCACCATTTACACACCATTCTAGTCACCGTCAAGCTAACAAGGCATGTCTACCCTTCTCAGGTCGGGTCGAGCCGACGTGTCTCTTCAATCACCATCAAGGATATTCTTCTTCTCCCTTGCGTATCGACTTAAGAGGACGACGAGAAGAAGAAGAGGAAGCAAACCATTGCAGTAGTAGAGGTCCATATGAGAAGAGACAGAGAAACGCCTCTATGTGCGGTCATCCCCCTGCTGGAGTACTGCGTGCTGCTGAAGGAGGGAAGAGATGTAAAGACAGCATTTCGTCACGATGTTATCGGACGTCATCCCTTCCTTTCTCTCTTCCTAGTCCTTCAGCTTTCGTTGACTGTGAAGACCCTCAGTCCCCCTCCTCTTTGAGAGATATCCCTATCAAAGCCCAGAGGCTTGCTCGCACCATTCCCCGTTTTCATGCGACAAGTTTTCTTACGGCACCTCGCAACAAGAGGAAGCCTTCTTTGCCTTGTTGTTCTTCTTCTTCATCTTCATCTGTTTCCTGTTCACATGGTCCTCAAGAGGGAGGAGGAGGAGGGGGATTCAGGTATCAGAGTCACATCACTAGTAGCACAGGAGAAGGGGGGAGAAGACTACGAGAGAGAGTGAGTTGTACATCTTCTATGTCTTCTTTAGGTTGCTCCGCTAGTTTGTCTCCACGTGTCTTAAGTGGCTATACTCGTGTGGAGGGAGATCTGACTTCACCTTCTCATAGAGGAAGACGTCGACGTGGTGGAAGTGCAATCAGTGGGAGAGTATCTCTTCATCCCACCCTAGGTAGTAGTAGCAGTAGGAGACCTCGGCGAAAACGACGTCCTGGTCTTTCTTCAGAGGAAGATGAAGAAGAAGATCTCATCTCGGATTGTAGTGGTATTAGTAGTCACGCCACCTCATCCGATCTTTATGTTGATCTGAGCCGAGAACTTCGTCTCTTCGACGCCTTGACGGCAGTCCAGAATCCTATGATTGCCCCTCATTGCACAGAACATAAATCTCTTCTCCCTGACGAGTTTGCTTGCCCCCCTGTCTTTCCTCCTAAGTCCAATCAACCCATCTCCTCTTCTTCTTCTTCACCTAGGAGATACCCTGTTTCTACAACTCAACCTTCTTCTCAGCCTCTTTCATCGTGCTGTCATCATACAGAGGGCTCCGACGGAATCAAGGGGAGAGATCGGTGCCACCAAGGGAATGATCGACCTTATATGACAGATGATAATGTCAAGGGGGGGAAAGGAGAAGGAGGCAGTCCTTCACCAGAACGACGAACATTACCATCCCCTCCATGCTGTCTTGAGATACCCAACCCATTATCGTCTATGTCGTTAGAGGGGAGACGTCAGAACGACAACAACCTTCAAGCTTCGCCTAAGAGTAAAGGACCGTCGAGCTCTCTCTATACACCTGAGTATCTCAAACAGTTACAACAGTTAAGAAAGCTTCTTGCTGAGGCCGCAGGTAACCCGTTAGTCGAAGCTGCTGTGAATGCGGCGATTCCTTCCACGACCAATGATGGGGGTCCCTCCTATGTTATGAACGACGAGCGAAGTGCATGTCATTGGGCTGCTCTACGTGCTCGTATGGAAGCTCACCAGAAGACTCTTGAAGATCTTCAACGTAGTAGAGAACGACGGATACCTGGTTATGATGACGATGATGAGGGAGAAGAAGAAGCTCGTGATGAAGAAGAACAACAAGGAGAAGAAGACTTGCAACGCGAATTTAGAAACAAAGGGATAGATGGAAACAGGGAATCTCTGCAGAATCCCAACAACCCTGAGAGAGGACACCTCCTCGGATCGAGTTCACGATGTCTCATGAACGATCAGAAAGGTCCACGACAAGAAGGAGGAAGTAATGCCTATAACGCAGCCATGGCCGCTCCAAATCTTCTCGACAACCGAGAGGGAAGAGGAACAGGTATGGGTTGCTGTGATGCTTGTATAGAGGATGAAGAAGAAGATAATAGTCAAGTTGGTGAAGGAGAGCGGGGAGACCTCGCAAGGGGACTGTCGTCGTCACATGGGGTACAAAGAGAACAAGATGAGAAGCCTCCACCTAAAAGTCATCATCTCATGAAACTACCGAGGGATCTAAAGAACGACGAACCCTCTGTCGATCAATTACAAGCATTTCTCTCGACATTTCCTAAGGAGGATCATCTTCGTCGATCTTCGTCAGGGGGTGGCGCCCCCTCCTCAACGTCCCCCCATTCAAACAAGGAATTTTCTCATGAACGAGGAGAAGCCTCCCCCGAGAGTCTATGCAGGGAGGCGTGTCCTACAGTCGGGAGACCATCTAATGATGATGTTTGTGTAGATACAGGGGTGGTCGGAGATTCCTTGTTCTTCTTATCTCCAAGTGAAGAGAGAACAGGAACAACAAGAAGAAGTTGTCGATGTAGAAGAGAAGAACAAGGAGATCACTGTATCCCACCTCCCTTTCTCAATAATGGGAGCTCATCTTCTATAGAGAGTGATAGTCAAGCAGATCCTTCTTCATGTTCTCCGCGTCCGAAACAACAAGGCTGTTCACTTCTCGGTCTTGATCTTCTTAATGAGTCGAGTGAAACAAGTAGACACCTACCTAGCGTAGACATGAAGACGCGAAATGAGCTACAGCTAGGAAAATGGATGGGCTCCCTAGGAAGTAAAGATGAAGAAAAGAAAGCCGCATGGACAGGACAAGGACCCAGTGTCGATGCTTTTGATCGTGTAGAGCTTGTCTCTAGGCGTCTGGGCCTTCAAGGGGGAATGAAAGAAGATGAAGAACATCAACAACTCCGTCAACCACAGAAACAACCTTCTCCTCATTCAACGTCCGGAGTCTCTCCTGCCGTAGGACCTCCCCAAGGCCTCCGGGAGAGACCCATCCAAGGCAAAGCCACAGCAGACCCTGGCGGAGGGGGGGCAGCCGCACTTTCATCTTCTTCTTCTTTATCATCTCCTCCTTCAGGTGTCCCTTGTTGTTGCCCTTCTTCTTCAGCCTCATCTCATGCAGGTCTTCAAGGCCATTCATCACCCAACTTTCCTTGTTCTAAGGACTTGAATTCTTCGGAGAAGAAGTTTTGTTCTTCTTCTTCTTCTACTTCGCCGCCTCTTCTTCACAAGAATGAAGCGTTGAAGACATCCTCAGCCTGGGCTAAGTTAACAAGCGATCTTGATGCCTATCGCTGGAAAGCTCTTATGCAGCCGTCGAGTACCTTCTTAACTCCTTCTCCCCCTCTCGATGACTGTAGGCGGGCAACAACAGGAGAAGATGAAGTCGCCATGCTGAAAAGAATAGGACAGCGAGAACGCGAGAGTGAAGACGAAGAAGATGATCATAGCGACGACGGAGGGTTTTCTCGGAGAGAAGAAAGACGACGTGGAAGAAAAGGAGATAGGAGTGAGGAGAATGAAGATGAAGAAACTCGAGATATTTTAGAGGCCTATAAAGCCACAAGAGTCAAGATTCAAGCACGAAGTGACGAGGATGCAATGTATGCAGCAGTCGCAAATGCTGTACATGAAGGGCAAAGAGTTGTCGGACGTTTAGATCACGTGAGCGAGCGATTGCTTCATACAGCTTTAACTAGCCATCCATCCAAGGGAGATAAAGACGATTCTTCTATTCCCCACACCACTCTTCTCCTCGAAGGGGGAAAGATCCTCGAGAAGAAACTTACCTCTTCTTCTTCTTCATCCTCTTCTTCTACGTGCTGCTGTGAAGGTGACGGAATAGAAGGAGGGGGAGTTGCAGGACGTTTCTCCGAGGCCCCCACAACTGCAGCAGCCCTTGTAGTTTCATCATCCTGTCCTCTTGGGAGTGAAGAGACGTATTTCCTACGCCAGCGTGTCTTTGAGCTTGAGAAGAGTTTATGTCTGAAAGAAGAAGAAATTGGGAGAACCATGCAAGCTGCAGCTGAAGCGAAGGCGGAATTGAAAGAATCTAGACAACGTCTTCAAGAAAGTCGATCAGAGGGCCTGGTCGCCACAAGGAAAGCTCAGGTGGCCTTGAAGCTGATACGTGAACTTCAGAAACGAAGGAAAGAAGAACGTCTAAAGACAAGAAAGTTAAGAGAAACTCTCATACAAAAAAAACGATCCCAAGGAGAAGAAGAAGATGAAAGTAGAAGCGGAGAAGGTGATGGTGATACAGAAGATAGTCATCATGGAGCTTCGACAAGCAAAACTGAAGATGACATGTCTTCTCTATCTCAGAGCGAAAGAACTCACAGGAACCACACCACCCGTCATACACCTTCTTCTTCTTCCTCTTCTTCTTCTTCTTCATCTTCTCTCTCTAAATCTCGATCTTCTTCTTGTTCCTGCTCATCCTCCTCTTGTTCTTCTTCTTCCTGTTCCTCTTCGGGGGTGTTTTTACCTGATGAAGATGAAGATGAGGATGACGATCTCCCGGAGGAGCTTGAACAGCTTCTCATGGAAGCGCAATGCCATGCGGAGAATGCTCTCTATCAGAAGGAACTAGAGGGACTCCAGAGCGCCTTAGCTAAGCGGGAAGCCCACGTGAAACAACTCGAAGTGAAGGGTGAGGCTTTACGAAATGAAATCGCTTTTCTGCAGTCGATGAATGAGGAATTGAAGAAATCCAAAGAAGATGAAGAAGCTCAGCTCTTAGGTGGATTAAAGCAGCAGATCAAAGATCTCGAGATGACCGCTCATAAGCTATCGAATGAGAAAGAACAGTTACGCCAAGAGCTCGATCATGTAAGAGGTTCCTTTTCGAAGCAACTTGCCTATCTTGAGACAATGAATATCCGATTAGTGAAAGAGAAAGAGCTCTTTGTGGATCAAGCCGAAACCATCAAGCGCATGCAAGAAGAAGATATACACAGACTTGAGCGAGAGACCCATAGTCTACGTGAAGAAAAAGAAGCCTACGAATGTGAGCTACGAAATCTCTCAACCGCGAAAGCCATTGCCGAAACTACCTGCGAAGAGCTACGCCAACAGAAGCATAAACTCTTCATACAACAGGAAAGACTTCAAAGTAACCTAAGACAGATCAGAGAACAAGCGCACCATCTGGCTCGAAAGAAAACTACGAAAGGAAGAGAAGGAGCAGGAGCAGGAGGGGGGGGGGATAGAATCATAAGAGCTGGAGGTGAAAGGAGAGAAGAAGAAGAAGACAACAACCACAGATCAAGGAGGGGAAGGATGGTGACCGGTCATCAAGAAGGATCGTCTCCCCAGAGAGGGGAAGGAGGAGAGAGGAAGCTGTCAGGGGGAAGAAGAAGACACGAAGTAAGAAACATATCGACCATGGGAGAAAGATAAAAGGGGGGGGAACACTGAATGAAGAGGAGGCCCACTAGGACCATCAACCAGGCAAACATGCTGGCACGTGGCGGTCATTGCACCATGTACACAGATGAGTGTATACATATATATACATGCATATACGTACATAGACATAAATATAGTACATGTGCGTAGGTGTCTACATACATGGATGTATCCATACATATACCCAGACATAGATATATATACATATATCTATATATGCACACATATGCCTATATACGTGTACGTGCATCTACCATACGTGTATATGTGTGTATTCATATAGATCCCTACACATACATATAGATTTACATATATAGGAGAAGGGCGAAGAAGAAAACTAGCCAAGATGACGTACAAGAGTATATATATGAATAGTATATGTCTTGTATATATATATAGATATATAGATATATACATATACATGTATGAGTGTTTACATTCTGAATTCCTCTTCAATAAGCAGATAATCTAGAGCTATTTCCACGATGTGTATACAGCCGAACTCCTCTTTCCCCTCTCTTAGTCCGAAGAAAAAAGCACAAATTGAGGTATCCCTCGAGAGATTTCTGCTCATCTCACGTGTCTCAGGAAGTTTCTTCGCTAGTCGTCAGCTAGCTAGCTATCTAGCTGAAAGAGACAACTTAGTTCTTCACCTATGTCGAGTAGCCATAGTGATAGACTCCTCGTCCTCCTCCCCCCCTGTTTGTCATTGATATTCTTCTACGCATTCTTCTTATCTTCTCTTGGACTGTCGTGTCCTTTTCTCCCAGTATACGTCTTTACTTCGTGCATGTCTATCGGCTTATACATGAGCGTCGAGTGGTATGATGTTGTCGATACAGAAGACGGAGGAATCAGAAAGTTACGAGACACCAAGTAGCTGTACATACACTCAATCGGCGAGCTCGTCATCCGCGCCTTCATCGTCTGATTCCATGGGAGTAAGCAAAGTCAATCAGACTTTGGAGAGACTTTCCTTCTTTCATACTCGATGTCATATGTACAGTATTCTTCTTCTCTTTTCATCCGCCCCCCCTTACTGCCTTTGAATTCTTTCTCTTCTCCTGTACCTCCTCGATCCATCTTTCTCTTAACATTTGTTTTAATATGAGTTTCTTTCTCTTCTTTTATCTGACCATTAGCTTCATCTCTTTGTTTCTCTGAAGAACTCTTTCCTAGATGCTTAGGTGACTGGCTAGCTGCTGGCTTTATGTCTAGTTTTTGTCTCGTACTATCTCAGATACCTTCCCCCCTTCTCCTTCCTCTTTTGCTGTTGTACTTCGATGAGCTCAAAGCCTAGCTACTAGAGACCATGGAGTGAATTGCATCCCGAAGAAGATGTTTGCCCGTAGCCTAGAGACTATGAAAACAACTTGAAGAAGCGAAGCACAGAGGCATAAGTCGGTTTAATGGTGACTGGGTGCTAGCTAGGTAGCAGTAGTAGTAGTAGGACTAGACACAGACACACGTGTCTCGCATATGTATATACGTATCTAGGCGACTCGCATGTTCATTCCTAGTGAAAGACATGGGGAGAGATGCATCTCTTGGCTCTTCTTGTACTTGTGAGGTCCTTCAGTAGATCTCTTGAGACATGTGTGTGGAGATTAAACATACACTCGTCTTTATGTGGAATCGTTCACTCTTTATCACGTGTGAAACGCACATGACACCTGTATATCTCTGTCCATCTATCTAGGCCGTTACTTACGTAGATACATCCATGCCTATATACATGGACAGATATGTACGCATACGTATACATACAAACATACACATACATAATCCTGCACACATACATATTGTTTTCTCTTTTCATCGTCTCTGTCTTTCTCTTTCTTTGTTTCTTTCTTTTCCGCTTTAGCTGCCTCTTCATCGTGGCAGTCCTCGCTCGAGAGGAGGAGGAGGAGAAGAGGAGGAGGGAGGGACAGGAGTCTCTTCAACGCAATCGTCAAATATTTTTTCGAGTGCAAGGGCGACAGGAAGTTCATCTACCTACCCACATACATCTACACATCATGTAACCCAGAATCGTCGAACCTCTTCTTCAGATATGCCTTCTTCTTCCTCTTCTTCCTCTTCTCTTTCTTTTCCATCTTCATCTGGTTCATGTTCTTCTGCTTCTTCCTGTGAAGGAGAAGAAACTCTTCAAAGTAGCCCTCCCAATGGGTCCTCGAGTCATACCTCCACATCTCGTCAACCACATCCCCCTTCACGCTGTGTTTTATCTTCTTCCGCTTCATCTCTTGTTCCTCTCAGTGACAGGAAGACGGATGGGAGCCATAGATCTTTTCACCAGCATGATGAGATGAATAATAATACTAATACTAGTAGTAGTAGTAGTCATCATCATCGTCGCTATCAACCCCCCCCTTCTTCTCCGTCGAAGGGCTCATCAGGTTTCTTTGAGAGAATTTCGTCTCAACTTCAAAGCATGCGTGCAGAATCTGAGCGTCGACAGAAAAGAGGGGGCTCATCGATTCCTGATACACCCCCGCCTCTATCGACATCGACGTCTTTTCTTGATCGTGAAAAGAAAGGAACGAAGACGGAAGGAGGTGCTGACAAAGCAGGAGGGAAGAACCGATCCTCTAGAAGAAAAGATCGACCTTCTTCTCATCAGAGAGAAGAAAACGAGGAAGAGAGGGGAACCCCTCATTCACTCTTAGATGACGAACCAAGCGAGCATACAGATGTCGCACCTCGACAAGGGAGTCAAGCAGATCAAATAGAGAGTCGATCCTATCTCGATCGTCGTCATCCTCGTCGCCATACAAAGAAGGGGAGAGATTCCTCTTCTTCTTCTTCGCCTCTTCATAAGAATCACCAGAGTCCAAAGACCAATCATGCAGGCTCCGGCATCCCTGCAAAGATCTATCTGATCACAACAGGAGATTCAGAGAAAGGAGGGAGAGGTGCCACTCGACAAACTCTTGCGACGAATGCGATGATAGCCCATATCGATGATCCAGCTCATATGCAGGGTCTTCCCTCGAACGCCACAACACAAGGAGGTGGAGTCCAATCTAATTTTTCGACGTTTTCTACAAGAAAGAAGAAAGAAGACCGAAGCACTTCTTCTGCTCTGGGGAAGGGGGCTCCGTCAGGTTCTGCCTTTTCTTCACCTCGATCTGCTGCAGGTGGGGGTGTCTCCCCTCGGTCGACGCCCGGCGGAGACAGGAGCCCTTACGTCATAGGGACACCTGAGAAAGAAGAAGGTGAAAGAAGGAAGAGAAGAGATCAAGGGACAGTTTTGTCAGAACAGCAGGAAGGAACTGCAAGAAAGAAAGACGACAAAGGAGAAGATTATTTACGTGGAAAAGAAGATCAGAGGAGAAGGAGAAAGAACGGGGAAGATGACGATCATGAGCTGTCGTCTTCTAGAGGAGGAAAAGGAAGAGAAGGACATGAGAGAGGACAAGGAAAGAGTCGAAATGAGAGAAGTTCACAAGGGGAGAGAAAGAAGAACCGGGTTTCTTCACAGAGAAGGAAGGATGAGAACGGCGACCATCTCTCCGTCTCTTCATCTATGCATGCGCCAGGAAGAAGAAGAAAAGAGCCGGTAATGAATAATGAAGAAGAAGAGCCATCGATGCTCTCTTCAACAGAGGGTGAAGGGCGACACGAAGATGAAGAAAGAAGTGAGAGAAGTCACCTCTCAAGAAGGACCGAAGTAGAAGAAGAGATGGAAAATGAGAACGAAGACGAAGAAGAAGAAGGGGTAGATGAAACAGAAGAAGAAGAAGGAGAACGAGAGAGTGCTCTTGAAGGTGAAGAAGAGGATGACGAGGCTTCCGCCTATTCTTCCTCATCGTCGTTGTCCTTCTCAGCAGAGAAGTGCACGCCCTATCAAGCAAATCGAGAACAAGAAGAATCACGTGAAGGCTCACAAGGAGGACCTCCCCCTGGCTTTCAGTTTACTGACCCTTCTTCTTCTTCTTCTCTTTCCTCTTCTAGCAGAAGCTTTACAGAGTATTCTGATGAGTCTTCTATGCCAATAGCTGAAAGGCTCATCCGTGACTGTTCCTCGTATCAAGGGCATTTAGAGGAAGCAGAAGAAGAGCCAGAGAAGGTAGAAAGCGTGGAAGAAGATGAAGATGAGATAGAGGGAGAAGAAGAACAAGATGATCGCCATTCTTATCCAAACAGTCAGCACGAAGGAGATGTAGAGAGAAGAAGACTAGAAAACAAAAGAGGACAGGAGGCAATGAATACGAATAGGAGAGGGAGAGAGCGGGTCTCACGTCAGAATACAAAGGACGAGAAGAAGAACAACAGGGATCGAGGGGAAGGGCAAGAAAGAGGAAAGAATAAAAGAAGAAAGAGGAAAAATAGCCAAGTGTTGAAGACCTCAACGACGTCGACTGAAAGTGATAAAGAAGACGCTGAAACACAATCAGGTGATGGGTAAGTCTATATCTATCTATCTTTAA
>NW_027153474.1:0-13067 GCF_002600585.1 Cystoisospora suis
TCTTTCTCTCTTGCTCTCTGTTCATGTATATTCCCGCTTTCTGGTGTCTCTTCTTGTCCCTCTCTTCTTCTTCTTCTTTCCGTCTTTCGTGCGAACTGAAAGTGAGAAATCTGAATATCTATTTTACAGTAGAGGAAAAATACTCTTCGAAATCATGCCCTTCATACATGCACGAAGGAAGGACAAAGAAGTCGATATATCTATCTGTGTGTCCGAAGATGTCTACGAAGGTAAGTCTGTATATCCGTAGAGTTATATAGATTTATGTATGGGTGTACTCCACGCTCTTAAGCTGCGTCATGCGTCTGCTCTTCGGTGCTATTAGAGAGATGTGTTTTGACCATACTTAGCTCACATTCAGGAGAATCAAGTTCCTCCCTTCTTTTCTCTCCTTCTCTTAAACCCCTGAAGGAACACGTACATCAAAGAGAGAGGGAGAGCGACAGAATCCGTTCTTTCTCCCATGCAGAGAAACATAGCTTTCGACCGATGTCTTTCTTTCTTTCCTTTTTCTCCCTTCGTTCCTCTCTTGTTCATCTATCTTGCCTCGTCTTTGTCTTGTGTTTCCTCTTTCCCAACTTTCTCCCTTCTTTTTGCCTGCATGCATGCATGCAACTGGATAGCTTTCAGAAATTCAAGGATGGAGTAACGAATATCTTAGTATGTACGAATGTCGCGTCTCGAGGCCTGGAGATTGAAGACGTCCAGCATGTGATCATGTTTGACTTTCCTCAAACTCTTGCTGATTATCTACATCGCTGTGGAAGAACGGCAAGAGGAGGTGAAATGGGGCGTGTTACTCTACTCTTTGCCAAACGCAATTTACCGCTCATTCAACAAATTCAAAATGCGAGTCGGGCAGCTGTATGTCCACCTGAACTCAGGTAAACACACATATATATATATATATGTCTATACTTGGGCATATACATATATCTGTGTATGTGTGTACTTATGTAGATATGTATGTATCTGCGTGCCTGTATGAATGTATATAAAAATATATAGTTCTATGTATATACAGCAACAAAGAGAGAGACAGAGGAGCAGACGTCTTTCCTGTTGTTAGTTTGTCTTTCGTCTCAGAGAGTTTCTCTTCTTCTTGTGTCTCCGCAGCTTCGTAGCTTTTCGACCGGACGAGTTGCTTTTCTTCATCTCTTTTTTTCTTCTTTTTCTTAATGTTTTCCGCATAAAGAAGCACCTACCCTTGTTCTTTTCTTTCCATAGACTGTGCGCCATTCCTCTCATTTCCTCTATGCCGGGGAGTTTGTACAAAGGTTTCTCTTTTAACTCAGACTGTCACTCCCTCTGTCCACAAATATTCGCGTTGCTGCATAAAGACTATACATGAGAATGCATGGTTCTCCGTAGGGGATAGATAGCCTGTCGCCTTTTAGATACACAAACCGTACACCTGATAGAAAGATCAAGATACGAAATGCATGTAAGGTGGTATACTGGGTAGTAGTAGTAGTATGCGAGAAAATCTATACGCGCAGTTTATAGGTGAGGAAAAGGAAGTTCCAAGAGAGGTCAGGCCAGAGCAGCCGAGTGCATTCCGGAGACATTCTAAGGAAGAGATCGTCTTCTCTCCAAGCTTCAATCTTATTCCGAGTGTGCTTCACGAAACGTCACTCCTCTCTAGTATGCCTAGAGCACAAGCGGTTATCTCATACATGTTTCACGTCTATATTGAAAGAGAGAAACCCAGAGAGAGAGGAAAAAAGAGAGGCCGATATATGGAGAGAATTTCTTTTCTTTCTTTTGAAAAAGATGGAGTCCCTATACAGGAGTCGCCAAGTTTCGTTCCAGTCGACTTAAACAGTGTCGTCAAGTGTGTCTAAACTCTCTGGTTTTTCTTTCCATCTGAATTTTCTGGATGTCGTTTTCTTCTTTCTAAAGGCATGCTACTCCTCGCATACGGCGTATTCTACGGCTAGAGGAGAGATGGAGAGAATTGATTGATATGAGGTGAGTCGGGCAGGGGAAGATAAGACGGCTGTTTTCATTCTTCCTTTTGCTCCCCTATATGGGCTTCCTTCAAGGCTAGCTATCCAACAATAACTTGATGGAAGACAGAACGAACGTCTCTATTTCTGTCGACAGCAATGAGCTTTCGTGTCATAAGAACCTATATCGATGTATAGATAAGGGCGATCTAGATAAAATCTAGACACGATGTGGTGTACTTCGAGGCGTTAGACGTTTGTATGTGCGACAGGGGGGGTATATATATATGTATATACAAGACAACATCCTGTATACGCTAAAAGAATCAACATGCATACGTTACCGATCTTACGTCTTCCTGTCAGAAGATTATGTGGGAGGTATATATATACATATGTAGGTGAGGAGATAGATGCTGCACGTGCTGTCTGCTGTCTTGATTACAGGGCAGATCGAATATTTCTTTGTGTAAAGGCCTCCATAAAGGGGAAGTATCGAGTAAAAGAGGGCGTAGGAGAGAGACCAATTCTCTTTTTTTCTTCTCTGGATCCATTGATGTCGAGTCTAAGACGTCTCTTCCAACTATCCTCTCAACTGGAGGTTTCTTGATCATGGTTTGTCGAGATCTACACCTCAGTACATAGATGTTTCTTCTCCTATAAAGTTTAGGAGTCGTCTGTGACAAGTTCTCTTCTTTTTTCCTCTCTCGGATTAGATGGCTTGACAAGCAAAAATTCTGTCTTGTGCCCTCTTCTGACGTATGTTTCTCTGAGTTCTCTTCTCGTTCTTCTATTTCTCTCTTTGTCTCTCCTTCTCTTTCTTTTTCTTTCTTTCTTTCTCTTTCTCGCTCTCGTCCGTTCTTCTTCGTTCACTAGAAATCCGAAAAGGAAGATCGGAGGTCGAAGGAAACTCAGACTTCCCCCTCACAGAAATACAGCCGGTCCCAAGACGAAATGGGCGACGAAACAGTTGTATTTCCGGTAGGTTTGAGGCTTTATTATTTTCTGTCGCCTGCGACTTCATCTATGATTTCGTGCAGCGTGTCTTCAGGTAGCACTCGAATATCTCCTCATCGCTCAGTTATTTTGTCTCTGTCTAGCCTGTCGTGACGAGAGACTCTTTCTTTACAATTGTCTCTATCCGGTAGCAGAGTTTTCTGTCTTGTTTACCCCGTCGTAAAGCATGCTTAAGATGTCATTTTCCTAACGGACCTCAAGTATGGAGAACTGTCTTGTTAGGAAAGTCTTGTAGATTTCTTTCTTTCTTTTTCTAAGGTGAGGAGAAGAAAACGTTGAGCCGTTGTGGGTGTGTACAGTCTTCTACGGTACTTGAGATGCTTCCGATCTATCTCTTCGTCGTCAATACTCTAACAACTTTTTGACTATCTGTCCTGGCTTATCGTTTCTGAAGGAGACGACCGTAGAGTACTAAGTTCATCAATTTGTTCATCTTCACGACAACGAAAAATGGTTTATCCACGCCGACAAGAAAGTTGCGGGGAAGTGACTCGCAATGTTTTCGCCCCGAGTTGCGGGGAGAGGGGGGGTGGCGTGACACCTGGGAGTGGTCGACGACCATGCACTGGACCTGTTTCAGCTCCTTTCTGCCACGATGGGCGCTGGAGCCATCAGGGCTGGTGCCCGCGACGAGGGGATTTCGCTCGCTACGCCTGGGTGTTAGATTGTGTTAGTAGAGTACGCAGTGCACTGATAAGGCATCACCCCCTCCCCTGTAACATTCAGAATTACGAGACTGGTCCCTCTCCTCTTTTTTCGCTGCGCGTGTAGGCCGGGTGTTTCTCTCGAGTTGAGAGGTTTCAAGGGAGAACCGTTAACTGCATTAATTTCGGCAGGTGCAGTGAAAGAGGGTACCAGCCAAGAGCCATAGCCGCCAGTGTTCCGTGTCAGGCTCCGGGCACTAATCCAGATGCGATTCACCCTAGGTCATTCTTTTCTTCGATCATTCATTCATTCATTCCTGGCTTATACGATCTCTTTTTCTTGTCAGGTTGAAGGCATGGAATCATCTGAAGTTTCTCCGATCAAGAGGTATTCTACGGAAGAAAGAATTGTTACCTCGGTAAGGAGGCTCAAATAGACGGATGTCATGAAAAGATATGCGTCGTTAGGCCGGCCTTCAAGAGGAATACGGTGGTAGGGTGTCTCGTGGAGTTGATGAAGTATTCTCAATGCTGGTGAACTCCATGTCTGTATAATGTGTCTCTCTCTGTCGTTCATCACGTCTTCTTTCACTTGCTGACTGATCGATGCTACACAGACGGTGTTTAGAACGCGGGGATTATGGTTGGAAAGGTGGCGCGTAAAGAGTGTGTTGTGTTTTGTACAGGGGAGTGGGTGTAGTATAGACGAAAGATGTGTGTCCGTCAACGTGATAGAGTAGAGAGAACAGTCGACACTTCTTTTGCTTGGTATTTTTCTCTCTCCTGCCGGGCCTGCCTGCATGTGTCTAAACAGTGGCCCGGTTTTCCTCAAACAGATTGATAGTTGCGTGTCGGGGCCCTCCTCCGGAGTAGCAGTGCTACGGATTAACGTCGATACACGGACGGGCTGACAGCAGAGTTCGGTAGACTTGTCAACTTCCTTCAGTAAAAGTCCAACAGACGCAGTGGCAGCCGCAGATCCAGGGCGAACGTTTTCAAGTGCGGGCTGGAAGACTTTCCGATGAATCCTATTTGAAAATAAGAAAGGGGCCGGAGGCGAGGCGATACGCATGTGGTAGGTTGCACTGCATCAAAGCAGCTTGTGTGTTACCTGTCGCGCCTGCTACCCTCTACGGAAGAGACTCGCGGGAGCCAGCCGGCATCTTCTTGGCGGCATAATCTATTACTGTTGTTAATACTCGACTACATCGCATCATTCTGTACTGATGAACAGGCATCCAAGGCAGTCGGTGGAACGATCGGATGCACAACAAGCGATGAAAGTGATCAGAGGAGATGACGGCTTTCTTCAGATGTTGCCCGTTCGACGTTCTAGGGCTTATATGCTAAAGCAGGCACGGGAATCAGAGGTAAGGTCAATAAGCTGGCGCCCTGAGAAATGCTGTGTCTGCACAGTAACTTTCTCAGTTTTCCCTTTCGCTGTCCTCGACGCGGTGGATAGAGCACGTCCGAGAAAGTGAACTGTTAGCGGGACGTATGTATCGACGTGGAATGGTCAACCGCGGCAGCCGGGTGTCACTCGTAAGACACGGGAGAGCTCTTTCCTAAGGAAATCCGACAAAGGTGAGGGGTGGTGGTGGCGGGTACGGTGCACAAGTGTCCGAGCAGCACCATCAGCATGCCCAGACCAAAGATGTAGACGCAGACTTTGACGAAAAAGTGTTAGCAGATGAGATACGCCGTGGGAGCTATGAAACCGGAGTAAGGTTTCGATTGTCTACTTTTGTGGCGAGAAAGTTCACGTGGCCCACGAGTGTGGATGTACACTCACTTCTTTTTGCCGGCTGCCCTAAACTGCGTGCCCCTCAGGAGGGAGACTACGAGGATCCCTCGACAACAGTCCCGATCGAAGGGGCACTCACGTACGAGGCGGAGAGAGCGGCCAAACCCGCAAAGCATCACCGACGGACGTATTTTTAGTTAGCTGCGTTTGTGTGGTGAGGTGTGTGTGAACAAGTGGAAGACGTCCCGCGGGGCCGCGCCGACGGCAAGCTGCTTGCCTAATGCTTCGTGCCAGGAGTCTGTAGCTCTGGGAAAGCCCCCGCTGCGCGCAGTTGTCGGCTGCGTTCTTTTTCCCCGTTCGTATCAGTGCTTGTTGGCTGAAAGTAGAGGCCGTGTACTGTCCTTTTCTGTGGAAGCGTTTGCACGGGTGACTGTCGAACTCTCAGAAATCCAGCATCTCTTAACCCCGGCGATCATTCGCATGAGGAGCGCTCATTGCGGCTCCGTTGAAATTTGCTTATCCGCTGTCCTGCACCCACGTAAAGGCCCGAACTATTTAGGCAAGGGGTGTCCTCGCTGGCGTTGGGCAACCTTGCCTATGTCTCCCGATAGCCGAGACAGCAGGCCACTCGGACAACGCTTGGATTCTCGTCTCAGTATAGGGTTCGAAGAGTTGTCCGGCTTTTCATTACGTAGGGGCATTCGGCGCTACGGCAGTGAGCGCACTTCTATGCATTATAGAACTAACAATCGATTCGAAACTAGGTGGCAGCGGCAAGCGATCTTCCCGCACAATCTCTGTAGCCAGTCGTCTTCTTTCGAACTGCGGGCTGAAACTCAAGCCAGTCTGGATGAGCAAACAGGTGTCGTCCTCGCTACTGATATTGCCCCTCACGGGCGATCCCCATGCATCAGTCCCCAAGTACAACTAAGCTGCACTTCGACCTCTGCGGAGTGCACCCAGAGACCCGACAGTCCAGCACATTTGCACTAGATTGAAAGAGTCAGGGGAGGCACCTGGCTAACCGAAATGGTGGGGTGACAAGGTGGCCCCCAAGAAGCGAAACCAACAGCGAGGAATACATCGCCGCAAAGAATTCATACGTCCATCTTGAAAGCGGGGCCCGTTGCGGTGTTCGGCGGTCTCGGGCTACGCGTGAAGCTACGAAAAGCTCATGCAGCTGCCTTCTATGCGCGAGTATCTTTCGATCAAAAAGACACCTGCTGCGAAGAATATGACGCTGGCCCACGGATAACAGACTCACCGTCGCCACTCACCCGGTCGGCCAGTGTTTTAGCGGACCCCGCCGACAAGTCGCGCAGCCGCTAAAACCTTCGTCTGGTCTCAGACCCCCCCTCTGTTTCGTAGCACGGCCCGACTGGAGTGTCGTGTGTCTCAGAAGTTATTAACATCCAGATATTCTCCTTCTCTGAAACGCAATGGACAGGCGAAAACGGGACCTTCTGTGCTCAGCTAGCTCTCTCCGAGGCATTTCTCAGTGCGACGTTCAGTTGTCGACCAGGTGGGAAAGTGGTTCTCACTTCTTTGCGGCCCAGAAAAATTCGTCGGCTTCGCGTGACACAAGTATTTCCGGGGGGACGCAGTGGCAGATATCAATCGGCTTGACCCCCGTGGAGACTTGTAGCCTACCTTGCTGTTTCATGTCAACGTCTGACGTAGTCCTCCCGAAGGACTCCGCTATCAAATTTTGTGTCTTGTTAGGCGTCAGGTAAGATTTGCAATGGACCTGTGCACCGAAACCAAAGGAGGCTGCGAGAGATCTCTGCGCTGTTCGCCCTCCCCGTGCTCCTCTACGTCTGTTCTGTTCCCCTCGCCCTAAAGGTTTCCTGCTGAGGCGAAATCTACGGGACTTTTCTCCTGAGGTCCTCCATTCTCTTACAGACCTGCTGTTACAGCTGAGAACTCAAAGTCATGAATCGACGGCAAATCGGCCTCGCCCTGGCTCTGAGCAGCCATCAGTCGCAACCACGTCGCTGAAGCTTACATCGGCGGCTGGAAACGCTGCCGGGGTGGCAAGGACTGCTGACCTGGTAAACTGTTGTTGCGAGGCTCTCAGATACCAACAGCCAACTCACTGGCTTGTTGGCTGCTGCCTTTGTGGCCTTGTTTCCAATGAATCCTAGGAGCGCTCCATATGACCCCTTACCTCGAACTCGACTCCAAAATCATTGGAGTAGCTGGCTGTCTTGGATGAGGCGAGCATGTGGTCCGTCTGGACGTGTTTGATGACGACAGAAGCATTTGCGGGAATCGGACTGCCCTCCGTCTCGAAGCGAATTCGCGGGTCCACGTGAATTATCTGTGACACGAGGTAATACATGGTGACCCCCTACCATGGTTTGTAGGTCGGCTGTGAATTTGGATTAATCCTGACATTGTGGAACGGGCTTAAGTCGAGGAGTGCTTTTGGCGGAAGGCTGGTGTTCTATGGGTAGCACAAGGTGGGAAAAGGTGTATCTTCCCGTGTTGGTGGTGAGGCAGCTCGGACAGAATGTGAGAGGGCCGGTATGGCATCTTATTTCTTCGGAGATCTGCAGGGCCGATGGGGTCGGGGACGGCGAGAGGCTTCTCAGTAGTGGGCAACACCGTGCGCTCGCTAGCTAGGCCTGCCCCCGCGTGGCAGCTTACTCGGACCCCTCCGTGGTAGGCAGCCGAGGTGCTACTCCGCTCACCTTCCAAAGAGTTGTACCCGACGTCGTGGGAACGAAGAGAACTTGCTGGCAACGGGAGAACTTCGCACAAGCAAATGGGGAGAGTATCTCACTGTGCAAGTAGCGCTGCAGCAAACAGATCCGGACACGTCTGACGCGTACGCATGTGGTTGTAAGTGCTGGCCGTGCTGCATTTGATGTGAGGCCGCTGGTCGCTACCTCATCAGCGACCAAGAAGTGCAAACAGGAGTAATGCCTACTTATGACTTCGGGCGCTGCGCTGAGTGCCGGGCTCGGGGGCGAAATGGCGGAGGAGCCTCCCGTGCTGCGAATTCCTGGCGCCAGCGGCTTGAGTTGCCCACTCTGACTTCTGTTGGGAGGCGAGTCGTGCCGCCTTCCCGTGGCGTTGAGGGCGACTGGCGCCGCCTTCGCGCCGCGCTGGGGGGCCTTCAGTTCTACGGCCAACATCACTGTGGAGCTGCTGGGACAGCCGAAGGGTCCATCGCCTTAGCCATACTACGAAGAACTAATAAGCTGACCTCATGGCTTCCATTCTCGAGAGCGCACGTCTTCGACAACTGCGGATTCATTTTGAACCGAAGGATTTGGCCATAGTGAACTTTTGTCTCTGGTCCGTAGCCGTCGTCGTCATTTGCCCTGTTTCACACAGCGCCGGCAGGATGCACCGCTGGGACTGCGGGGTCAAAGACGTGCAGTTTACAATAACCCCCTCTACCGTGTAGCACCGAGCTATTTTTGTCTCCCGCACCTGCACAATTCGAAGACGTTTCTGAGACAGCAGTCGTAACAAGGGCCGGTGGAGCACGCGAAGGAGACTCCGGCAGCTTTTTCCACCCGATCGCTGATATCTGTACACAAGAAGGCTCCTGTTCTCTCATTTACGATCATTACTCGATGCCCGAAGTGGAGGCAACCGTCTGGTGAGCTGCTGAGGGTGATCGGCCGGAGACTTGTGCTTAGTCGCTTGAACTTCTTGATGATCAAGAGTTCACCTGCCAGCGGGAAAGTTGTCAGTTAGGAGCTTCAAAATACAATGGTGTACGGAGAAATCAGGCCTGGAACTTCAACATTGGTGACCGAATCTCCAGGAGGAAAGCGGTCACTGCGGGCATTTCGAGAGAACGGACCAGCACCTGTAGCGATTGTTGAGTCCAACAATCGTAGCACCTACACTCGAACTCTGAGAGACCCGGCCTGGACCGACTGGGCAGGTAACTGCTAAAGCGCCGTCTGCAGCTGTACGTTTTGATGCGGTACGCTAGTTGGGAGATGCCTGCCTTGTCTCACGGTAAGAAGTGTGCTCACAAGCACCAACCGAGACGGCCAGCAAGATTTGCCTTCCCACGCCAGTTCGAGTGCGGGTGTGATCATGGCAACTGGGGAAGAAGCGTCACCCCCGCAAAAACGTTCCAGAACCGGTCTAAGAACAGTGTGTCCCACTAATATGCCTGTAACGGCGGAGTGGGGAAAATATAAAACCTCTTGCGGAGACTTGCTGTCTGGACCGGATGCGCATGGCTCGGACCCCTACTTCCGCTTTTGCGCGTGCCGTCCGCTATGGAGAGGCGCGGCCCAGTTTTGTCGTACCAGACTTCTTCTTTTCTTGAAAACTTTTCCGGGCGTCATCGAAAGCAGCAGCTTCTTCGCGCCAGTTGCCCAGCCTATAGCAGTGTAGGCATTCCAGCAAATGATCACTGACGAGCTTCCCGGTTCTCGAAAGCAGTCTGCTTCCCGCCAGGCAGACCGCGGGCGAGCTCGCCGGACACCAGTCTCTGTTATATGTTCTCCGGGAAACACAGAAACCTGCCACACTTTGCTGGCCACAGAAGGACGGCCAACAGACCCACAAATCGATTCCCGGCTAAGGCGAAGTTTGTCTGAGGTCCGCTACGTCCGTACACTTGCTCACTCTGCGGCTAACAGATGGCGCGACAACGGGGCCCCGGACCCACGCCCGTCTCATGAGCCCGCTGCACTGCCGACAGCTGTGCTGCCGGCCAGTCACAACAAAGAACTCCGCAGCCTTAAACTTCCCTTCCCCCCATCTGCCCACCTCCAAGCATGTCGTCGGTTGCTCAAGAAGAGAAGACCCAAAGGCAACCGAGAGTACGGCAGTGGAAAGCTTTCCGGCCTGTAACGGGGAAAGTCGGTTTTCTGTTGCCTAGTATGACGACGGGGTGGCAGCTTTACCTGCATTTAAAACTCAGCACAGAGCGGCCGCCGGAACCACCGTCGTCTGTCATGGTGGGCACGGCAACTATAAAATTGTCGCTCTTTGTAGCCGAAGCCGTCCAGTTACGTCTCGCTCCTCGAAGCACGAAAAAAAGCATTTGCAACCGAAGTGTTCGCTGGTATCCCTGGCCGCCGCGCACTGACCGGCCAGTTAGTTCTGAGTGCGGGAACTCGAACTGTAGGCTAGCGAGCCTTCTGCTGCTGGCTGCGTTCGCATGCGAAAGTGGACGCCGGGATGGTCTCCCCGTGACAGCCCACGCGCACAGGGCTGTGCACGAGCTCCTTAGGATGACGTTGCAACTTCGCGCAACCGGAATCATGAGCTCCCACAATGAAGCACGAATCCCGGGCTACTGGAAATTTCACTGTCCCCGGGCATCCTTTTTGTTTCTGGGGAAGGAGATTTGGTTACAGGCTGGAAGTGTCAGGAGAATGATGTGAAGTTAGAGTGTTTACCCGCCTACTAGTCAGCCGGCCGGTCGTTTGCGACAGCGACGCTGTAATAGACGGCTAGGACTGCAGAGGCAGCAGCTCTATAGCGTCGGGCGGTTCCGGGACCCCCAGTCTCGTAGCACGGTACTGTCAGACACTGGGCCGGCTAGCCTGGTGGAGAATGTACACTAGTTTTTCCCGCGGAGCGCAGACCTGCTGTGACGGTGACCGAGACGAGGTGCCTAGCCAAGAGTCGAGGGAGAGGGCCTGTTATTCCCGAAGAGAGTTAAACAACTCTTGTAGTAGCGTAACTGTCATAGAAGAGCTGAGTTTCACATTCATGCGGAATCCTCTGGTTTCTGGGGCCGTGCGCGGGGCTCCGAACGTCCTCAACAGCAGGGCGCGCCGAGCCGGTGTTCACAGCTTACGTCCCCACAGGGAAAAACTGTTGTGCAGGTGCGACGAGGCCGCCCGGGACACGGGCTCGTTGTTGTGCCCGCAACAGGCTTTAACGCATCTGCGGGGTCTGAAGGCGGTGTTCAGCCTTCAACGGAAGGCTCAGCCCAGCGCGACCATCGTGTGTAGCCTGCCGACCTGTGTTAGCAGCGAGTCCAGCTGGGAAGGCGGGCGACGACTGGAGCCCGGCGGGTGCTAGAGAGTTCAGTTGTTGTCTGTTGCTCTTACCCCAAAAGCCTTCTCAAAGGAAGGAATCTCGCTGAATGCTCTGTCATGATCCTGGTGGTCAGCTTGTTTACCGCTACACAGGATACAGTTGCTCGCGTTTGTACCGCCGCCCAGAGTGTTCGCGGTTGATTCCGATCGCGTCGGGCGTGGTGGAGCCCGGGCCTCACCCCAGAAGTTTTTACCTTGAAGTGTTTGTGCCGTGTCGAAACAGAAGCGTGCTGTTCCCTTCACTGCCTGTCCAGAAACTCTTTGTCCCGGTCCATTAGGACACATCAAGAAAAGTGGTGCCGGGACCGGGGAAGTCGCCTCCGTGTCCCGCTGCGCTGCTGAACTCTACCCACAATCGGCAAGCAGTGCAGGAAGCATTCGTTTAGTCGCGCGACGCCTCGTTTTTTTCCCCTTTTCCGGGAATTTTTAGGCGCCATACGTCAGTGGGGTGTCCTGTTTACGGCGTTTTATTGGAAAGGAAGCCCGGAGAGTGGAGAGTGCGCTGCTCGTTGCGCGGACACGGTAGAGTCTGAACGTTCAGACCGAAACTTCCTCGAATTTTGAAGCATACCGATAGCATTTTCCCGTTTTTACTTGGAACCTACCTCCTAGCTGTTTTCGTTTACGAGTTAGTCAGTATGGTAGAAAGCACTACTTCAGATCAACGTCCGGGTGCAGCGGACGCCGCGGGTAGAAGTAGTGCTTCTTCAGCTACGGCCGAGGCACGAGTGAGACAACCGAAGACGTTTGTGTACGATGTCGTTGGAGAAGCAAGAGAAACTGAACGTCTTCAGAGAGAATTACAAAAAGGAAAGTCTGCTCCTTCCAGCCGAGAACAGAGGAAGCATGGCCTAGATTGGCTTGGGGGTATCAAGGGAGTACGAGAAACGATGTTAGTGCAAGCTGCGTATGGAGTCAGGCTCGACTTCGATGGGCCGTACATCAGACTGCCGTGTGATGCTTTCGTATTTGGACAGCTCTTTTTCCCGACAGGGACAAAGAGGCGAAGAAAGCGGTCGCTTTACCGGAGAATGACCCCGACCGGGCCTTGCAGACTCCCGAACTTCTGCAACCAGACAATCCGACTACCGATTGGGAACACTGGTTCCGGTTTGTAGTGATTCTTGGCGTCCAGAGACTATGCGAAGTCGACTTCGGCGTCCCGAAGAGGCGATGACTCGACTGGGTGTGGGCTGAGCGTCTCTCATAGTCTGTTGACCTGACGCAGACTTCGTCCACCTCGAACCAATACCTTCGGCGAAGAACCTAAGACGCTGACTTAGCCTCTCCGGCGGCTAACTCGGCGTTCTGGCAGTCCAGTTCGCTGGATACACCTTAAATAAGCGTCCCTGACCCTCCAGACCTCTCTCCAACTTGCAGAATCGTTTCCCGCTGTCGGGCTCCTCCCTGGGCCCATCGGACTCCATTGATTCGGGGGGTGACTAGCCGATCTTTCCGCCTAGGGTGCCAGGAGGAACTCCCGACCAGAGCCAAAAAGGCGAAGGCACTGACGTGCATGCACTGACATGGAATAGAAGGGCCCCCCGTGTCAGGGCCCAGCAGGACGGACAAGAGCCTTGACCCAGCCCAGAGACGAGGGGCGAGATATCTAATTCCAAGGTGTTCGATACGTATGTTCGTGCGAAAGACTGCATGCTTGAGTTATCATCGGGGACCCAGCTAA
>NW_027153474.1:13443-13679 GCF_002600585.1 Cystoisospora suis
CGCGAATACGACAAGCAGATCGAACAGAGTCTCCAGAGGGCAAGGACGGCCAGATCACGCACTCGGCGACCCAACAATCAAGAGACGGGCTCAACAGGAGCATACCAGGAGAGGGACAGCCCCGGAGAAGGCGAATCCATCTCACCAGAGCCGTGAGCATCCCCAGCAGATCATCGCCGCATCGCCTACACCGACCAGAGAGAGGAAAGGAGTACGGCACGAGCAAACAAAGGAGT
>NW_027153475.1:0-23963 GCF_002600585.1 Cystoisospora suis
TTCCGACTAGGGGGCAACAGTCCGGTCGCGGCCGTCGTTGATCGGCAATCATCCACCCCCAGCTACACTCGACGTGTGCGTCGTGCAGACCACACAGACCCCAGGCCTCTTCCCCCGCCCTGGAACTGCGACTCACCGTCCGTCGAAAGTCGCGCGATGCAGTGCCCCGGCCCAGCGACTCCTCTCCTTGCGCACTCGGAGGAACCAGTTCGGCTGTCCCGCCGCTCTTAGAAGAAAAGCCTCGACTGTCGGGAGAGTCCCGCGTCCCTCAGGGTCGGAGCCAACGCCCGCCTGCTCCCGCTCTCCGCCCGCGCCGCTGTTCGGGGGCTGTGATTGCGCAGTCGGAGGCCCTCGATTCTTCGGCCTCGATGCCATACCAAGAGCCGTATTAGCCTGTGACGCTTCAGAAAGCACGCTCCCGGTCCGGCTGCATTCGCGCACCAGTGGAAAGGGCCAAGACGTCTCGTTCTCTTTCGGAAATCGAGTAGCTTCAGCTGGTCGCACGTCGCGTGCCTCTCCGCCTTGGTTGCGACGTCTTGGACAGTATAGGTCTTGCCGTTGATGAGTTTTTCCACCACGCCCCTCCCCCCCCGGAGCCACCTTAGCCTGATATTCCGCGATGTCGGCAGGACTCGGACCGTCACTAGGGTGCCCTTCCACAACGTTGTCTTCGACAAGCCGCACTGCTCACGTTGCCGCTGCTTCTGCCTCGAACACGTCTGCTCTTGCCCGCCATAATCTGGCAAGCCGCGCGACAGACAGCGGATCAACCCTGGGCTCATCCAAGTGCCTCTGCGCAGGAAGAACGGCTTCCCGTCCGTGCTCCTAAGAAGGCAGAGAGAAGGCCGTGGCAGTATGCGCGGTGTAGTTGCGGGCCAAGGCGACGGCCAGCAGGTGCCTCTTCCAGTGTTTCCCATCCTCGCCAACCAGCGCACCCAAGGCTTTCGTCATAGCACCCATGAAACTCTCAACAACAGAGTTGCCCTGAGGACGGTAGGGTGCGCTGAAAATCGTTCGCGCACCTTTGCTCCAGCACAGTCGCTCCACACTTTCAGCGATAAACTGCGGACCATTGTCCGGTAAAAGCACGAGTGGCACACCGTGCTGAGGTATCCACTTTCCCTTTAGAATACGATTTCTAAGGCCTCGGCTCGCCGAAGAGCCGTTGAATGGATCCACCAGCTAAAGTGGTCGACGATCACTAGGATATAAGGCAGAGCCTGTTCTCGTTACTGGTAAGTGGCCAAACAAAGCCATAGCGATCACCTCGGCTGGCCACCCTCTTCAGAGCGTCCGGTGAAGGCAAAGTCGAGCCCCGTCCTTCGCTGCCAGCGCTGCTGGAAGTGCGCAGCACCTCCGCCACGTCGCGGGCCAAACGTGGCGGGCGCGTATGGTTTCTGGGTCTACCGTCTTCCCGATTCAACATCCGCGTCGGCACCGAGCGTCCCAGAACCACTGCACGGTGCAGAGCTCTTGCCGCTACGGACAGTACTCGCAGCTGTCTATCACATCGCAAGTGTAGCCGCTCACCACCCGACTGTTAGTCCAGCAAACTTTCGAGGGCGTATCAGTCCCTACCTTGCGGCTCAAGCCAACGGCTTCGAGCGCCGACCGGAGTGGCAGAACCGTCCGCTAAGTGAAGTAAAGCCCCCGTGGCACTGGCCATAAAGCAGGAGTATCAGGCCTCTCCTCCCCGACCGCGGAGAAATCTGAAAAGGTGTACGAACGTGTGGATATATTGCTCGTATTGACCCCGTATCGGGTCTCCGCATGCGTGGCACCGCACTCGCCACGTCTCCGGCAACAGAGTTCACCCCTCAGAGGAAATATGTTTTTTAGGAATGAAGGTTTGCTCAACCTGTGTACAGAGTGTCGGCTAACAGGAACCGTTACATCCTTAGACTATGCACCTACGTCCGGTCCAGGCCGTCGTAGTGCCTCCCGGATTCGGGTAGGACCTCTGAATATAGGAAACGCTCTATCACTTGGTGGCTACCAAGCCGCCGAACTTTCTTCGGTGCCGGAGAGTGTGCCACTCACAGAGTCATGATAGGAAGACTCTATAGCGCTTCCCGGGGTGCTGACTCGTGCCACATCGCGACCCCGTACGTTCTGTTCTTTCTTTTGAGCGACTCCCATCCATCCACCCATGCCTGTTACTCCGATGCTGAAGGTCTGGGAGGTGTACCACTTCCTAGAGTCGGCGTAGAACTGTACCACGTGATAACGCCCGAGGCGAGATTCGAAGGTTCACCGTGGACTGAACGGGAGGGAAACCCCGCTGCTCCTGTATATGGCTTTTTTGTGACAAGAGTGCAGCGAAGCTAGTGCACCTTTTCCCACGATGAACGCATCCTCTGCGGCCTTCGTGACTGTCTCCAAACCTCCCCTAGTTCAGTCTCCGGACCCTTCGCATATCCGGAGCCATTACCAGCAAGCTCCATTTTGAAAGACTTCTTCGACTGCCGACCAAACCCTCCATCTTGACGCTAGGCTATTAGCCTGCCCCCCTATATCTCCCGCTGTAAACGCCAACTCAGAGAATAACCAAACAGCCTATGTCACACATGTCAAGAGGGCTTGCTAGGCCTTGCCTCGGCAAGACCTGACGGCCTGGACTACGACGGTCCGCCTTCTCTCCTCGGGGTGCAGCACCCACCCGCTATCACATATCCCCATTCGCTTCGCGTGTGCCCTGGCAGACCTGTGCATCCACACGAAGGTGAGAGCGTGCGTATCATGTTAGCCATTTACGAGGGGAAGAACCGGGCAGAAAAAACAACACTATTCACTGAGGCTATCCCACTGGAGCAGAAGGGTTGACCTGCCGCACGTGCATTCAATCAACTGACGACGACAGAGGTTCTGCGTCCAATCTGCCGGGCCCACGCCCATCGCTACCCTAATCGGCGACCGCAGTTCTCCGCCTACACTGGAACAAGCTGGCCATTCAGAAGGTTACTTCCGAGACAGAATGAGCGTCAGTCTCAGTACAAAGCAGTCTTTCAAAAGATCTCTCCCACCGGCGGCTTCAGGGAAGAAGCGTCTACGCGCCTGAAACCGGAGCGCTCCGACTCTTGCGTGACACATCTGCGTCTGAAGAATTTGCCGATACTTCAAAGTAGGACTTTCAATACCGCCATATTATTTTCGTAGGCGGCACTCAGCTTACGAGCTTCAGCCGCCGTGGCGCCATGCTTCTTCTCTCACGAGAGCTTCCCTCTCCGACCGTTGCTCTCTCTCGCGCATCCTCTCTTCAGCTTGTCTTCGCTGGGCTTGGAAAAAGCGGAGCTGCCGCGACTCAGTTAAAGACTTCAACTGGGCAGTCAGGAGCTTTTTGTACTCCGCAGTCTTCTTCTCCATCGCAGCAGTCAATTTCGCCTCCGTTTCTCTCGCCAGTCCCCAGTGTTCTTCCAAAGCTTTCCGACGAGCCTGCGTACAGGTTCGACTCACAGCCAATAAACGGAGTTCGATCCTAGAATACGCAGGCTGATGACGTCCAACCAATCTCACTGCAGTACGGATGGTTTCTGGACGTACGAAGCTGCGACCCTCAGAAATCATTATCGCTACTTCTCTCACATCAAAGAACTGCACAACAACTGACCATGTAAGCGTTTCCATCCATGCAGACACCGACGTCTGTGTGCACCTATATGTCAAATCAGAATATACCTAGAAGTGCACAGACCTTTTGCCTGCTGTTCGGACCTCCAGCTTGCACAGGTTTTGACGTCGTGCAAAGAGACAAAGAAAGAGAGGGAGACACGTAAAACAGACGAAGTTCTACCAGTAACCTCGTGGAATATCGCCTCTACACGGAACACACCCCCGTGTGAAAACCGAGGCAGGACGCATGCTCCTCCTACAGGAAATTCGCGGCGAAGCGTGTCAGGCCAAGCTGTCCGCCACGCACGACACCGGCTGCGAGACAGTGAAACTGGCCGACAGACTTTACGTTGGCAACGAGTACTTCCTTAGGTCTTAGCAGACAGTAGAAAAGCCTCAGGCACTCGTGCACGGACAAAAGCAGAAAAGCACTTCCTTGATCGCCCACAAGCCGTGTAACAGTGCAGCCGGGTATCATGAGGCAAGTGACTTCTTGAAGAAAGAGAGAGACGCTTACCATGAGCATGCTAACTTCGGCACTAAGAAGTTTCTGTTCCTCTAGCATAACGCGAGCGGCCGACTCGCATCCTGTCTTTCGAAAAACTTCAGTGATATCGCAGCCATCTTCGTCCCAAGTTTCTTCACTTGGCTGCAGTTTGGTGCGCGCTGAGCTAGCCGGTTCTCTCTCTGAGTTTTCCTGTTCTTCTTTTCTTTCCTCCTTTCCGTACTGTACTAGTTCACTTTTTTTTTCACGGGAGGCACGCCTCTTCCGGTTTTCATCCGCCTTATCTCCTTCAATACTAGACCACCACGAGTTGCCCGCAGCAAGGCTCCAAGTCGCAAGCCGGCCTTGGAGAAGATCGAAACAGTTTTCCAAATGTCGCATGGCAGACGCCATCTTCTGATTGAGTACGTCGACCAGGGGAGGCACTCGGTAAATCTTTCCCCCTATCACGGTGTAGACTCTGAGCGTAGTCGTCAAGACAGCTCCATGCATTCCCGGCTCTCTTCTCATCAGAGTAATATGGAACAGCGCGTTATTGTTGTAATACGTGCACCTTGCAGCAAAATCACCCAGTCCCTCTGCGTTACTTGCCGCGCCCCCACTCTGCGGTTCACCTGCAGAATCACTTTCATTACCTGCCGTTAACTCGGTAGCCTCCCGTTGTGCTTTACCTTGTCCATCCCGGGGGTCATCGGATCTATTCCCGCTCTCCTCTTGCGCAGAAGATGGCTCTCCTGGGGGACAGGCCTCCTTCCCGGCTGCCGAAGCCTGAGCACGAAGGACGGCCAAGTTCGAATAGGTCACGGAGAACAGAAGTCCTTGTTCCTGGGCCAGAGTCCTGTGATCCTCCCCTCTCCGTAAACGCTCATTCAGACTGTAACTTCCCACCTCCACGTAGAAGGGTGACAGATAGAAGTATTCCAGCGCTGCCGCATCACTGTCTAAACAGTGCCCGCACAGCCACCGCCAGTCAACAAACTCGAGCGCGCACTCGCGCTGTAAAGCTCCTGGGGTGTAGGCAGGGAAGGGGGGCACGGCAGAAGCAGCCTGGGGAAGAGATGACCCAGGCTGGGCAACGGCTGAGAGTTGCATGACGGTTGCCCAACGGAAGAGACAACAGGACGGGAACGTCTACAGGCAACCGCAAAAGCTCTTGACGGCTGAAGGAATGTTACTTCCAGCAGTGTCTTCTGGTGTCCTTTTCCGAGGGCCGCAACGAGTGCTTCTGTCCAAGACGAAGGAGCGTCCCAAAGACGAGGCGTGCGAGTGCTCTGCTGACGCAGGCCGCGAGCGGTGTTCATATGAGCCACGGTCCCCGTCACCTAACGACACGGCTGCATCCCTCTAGTGACAACCCAGAGTTTTGGGGACGATCAGCGTCGCCCAAAACAACATCGGAGTTCGAAGTATGGCAAAGCATCAATACTTCTTGGCGCACGAAACACGCGTGAAAACAGGGTCTGTCGTCTCGGGGAAGCGCCTTTCACGCAAGAAGGCCCGCTGCGTGAAAACGTGAGATGTCCGGTCACGAGTTGGATACAAACATTGTTGCGTGAGCACTGCATGCGAGGCATTTTCCCGGCACGGCCCCCGAACGGCCGATGCATACTCAGAGCTCTCTCCGCCGGGCGGGACCACGGCGTTAGTGGAGAAGTGCCTTCAAGAGACAGCACAGGAATTCGTCCGAAGAGACTTGACAGCGTCACACGCTAGGGACAGAAGTCTCCTGTCCCGCATGTGCTGCTGGGTACGCATGTACGACAGCCTGCGCTGCATGTACCGGGGCGCCACCCGGCACCGCGGACACTTTCAAAGGCTCAGGCGAAACTCGATAAAGGGAAGAAGCTGCCGACCAGAGGAGTGATCTGTTTTTTCAAGTGTTTCTTCTTGAGTGACCCAGGGGATTGCATCGTGTCTTGGCGGGTAGCGTTCTCGCCACTTCATCACGCTGCCAGTAGATGCAGCAGCATCTACATGTCAACTGTTGTTCGCTCTTCGAGTGTTTTTCTGGCTACGCGGTTTCTCGTCTTCACTTTTCCGGTCAGAGCCCCTCCTTTTGTGATGCTTGGGTTCTTCCGCCTTGCCTTCCCTAAAAACGCCTTCGGCACTCCTGTCTGTCCGAAGGGCGGGATACTGCCTGATAGGGTGTTGGGCGTGTCTCTAGCTGCGTCGCTCCCTTCTGCAGCTCGTGCTCGTACGTCCAGGCTCTCGACTGCTGCCGGCGCTGTTTCCACGGCGGCATGCTTCTGTGTCTGCATGGGGGACGCTGGCGAACAGAAGCACCTGATTTGCCCCAACAGGCCCGATTCACTTCCGTCAGTGAAGCGACGCACGAGAGACGTGTGGTTGCTGCGCTTGCAGCCTTTCTTATGTCTCTGTCCCTTTTCACCTGCTGATTGCGTGCACGCCCCTGCACCGCAGGGTCATGGCTTGTTGGAGTAAGCAGAAGTCAGAGGGGACAAAGCAACTGCGGAGCGTACGGCGGCCAGGCTGTTGACCTGCAGATTGCGGCTTTCCGCGTCTCTAGTTACGCTCGTCTTTCCGGTGTACATAACCCTCTACGGTAGGCTAGGTGACACGGCCAAGAGTTTTCTCACTTCCTTTGTCGAGCCTCTGCGTGCGTTCCAGTATGGGGGCATCACCTCGGGACTTGTTCTGTCTTCTCGTCATCCCCCTGCTCCGTAAAGGGGACTTTCAGTCCGTGTGAAGGCGCCAGCTACGCAACGAAGAGGGACGAGGTGACGGAGCTTTTCTCCTCTCCGATTTTAGTCTGCAAATGGCGGGCCTTCCCGCCGCCGCTGCTTCTGCGGCAGCCCAGGCCGTGGAAGCAGCTGGCGCTACTTTAGCCTCTGGATCTTCTTCCTCTTCTCTTCTCGTTTTTCTGGTTCCGATTTTTTTCCCTCCATCGTTCCTTCTCCTGCTCTTTCTTGCCTTTGTTGTCTTGTTCGCCGTGTCAGTACTGCTGCGTTATCTCACCATACTGCATGCACGGCGCCAGCAACAAATTCTACGTGCCACTGCGGCAGCTTTGCCTAGCTTGCCCGGCAGCTTTCTGGGCGCAGAATCTGTCTGTCTTCCGGGGAAACGGCCTTTCGTCGTCGAGGGTTTGTCGTTGCTGGCTGCGCTTACAAAAGACGTAAGTCGGTTGGCTGTAGCGGTGAAACTCTAGATTTGTGAGGAAGAGAATAAGACACGGAAAAGAAGGGGCAAAACAGATGGGAGACATCAAACCTCAAAAGATATGTGAGAGTAAGTTTTATAGAACTATGCTGTACGACTGGACCTGGAGCTCATCTTGGAGCATTGTAAGCTGCACTGACCTGACTGCTGTCTGCAGCCCGTCACAGCCGCAGCTGCTGGAGGAACTGAAGCTACACCAGTAGGCAGTAGGGTATTCACCGCTTTTTGACACCACAGTGTCACACACGAAAGTACTGTATGTCCTCTCTGTGGCTGTCGGGCGAATGATTTCCCCTTGGCGGTCTGTGGTCTTTTCAGGCGGCCTGGAACGTTCTCCAAAAGATGGTCCTGCTGGTCTACGCAGTTCTTTTTTTTTGTTTCTCCTGGGAAGAGAGAGGACTTCCAGCATCTCTTGCGCGCCAGCGCATTACGCCTTCTGAAGCCGACTTTATTGAACGCAGGACAGTGATCTTTATTCGCCACGGGCAAGTCTCTTTATGCCTAGGCACGGGCATTACATGTTTCCTTGATATACTCGCGCGATGAGTCCACGGCGAAAAGCCTGTATGGACACAGTCCATAGGCATTGAAGCTTCAGTCACGTTCAGCTGTGTTCGGGTGTTAGGCGTAGTGTGCCGTACAGTCTTAGATAACATTCAAAGGTTCACTCCTTATTCCGCTACCTGGACTCAATGCATTGTTCCAGATATCAAGGATTCCATTCCTCTACTACGACACAGCGTCATGCTGATGTCTCGGTAGGGGTCGCAAAAGATCGACCAGAGACGAAGCCGGTTCGTACGTCTCTCTCTAGCGCAGCTACGCGCCCGGGCTCATGCGAAGAACACGAAGCTCCTATTTTGCTTGCGGTGTTTCTGTAGCCTGTCACCCTGGAAGACTTATTGTGCCCGTCTTGGCTGTGACCGAGTGCCATGTTTGCTCACCCCTTCGGTAGTTGCCCTACGTCGTGTAAGTAAAATTGATGACTTCGTCTTCATGTACTTTATCAGAATCGTTTCTTCTACCTTACTTTTGAGGGGACTTCGGCGTGGAAGGAAAAGGATCACCTTTCGGACAACTTTCCCGCGCAGCCGTCATTTGTTCGTCGCACTCTTTTCTGATACTTCTGTATATCGCCTCGGCAGAGGGACTTCCTCTGCATCGGGATATTAGGTTGGAGCACTGCTTTCCGGAGTCTTGCTTCTACGTGCCTCAGGACATCAGCTGTTCTCTGCTAGTTTTCAGGGGACTTGGTTCCTTTCTACGCAGGACACGTTTGAGCCGGCTTGTTTTGTCTTATGCTTTTTTTCAGAGAGTCTGTTTGGAATGCGACGTTTAACCGGCCGATGCTTTCTCTGTCTTTCCCTCTACGATTTTTTCTCTTCTGGTTCTGGGAACTGTTCCTAACACCCGAACGGGATTCTATTCTTTTCGACTCTCCGCTCAGTACCTTGGGGATTGCCCAGGCGGCTGAACTCCGCAGTGCTCTTCGCTCGTCGTCGTCCACCTCTCATTCTCAGACACGCCGTGTCCCGACGTGGACTCTGGCTCTTATCGAGCTCACATCTGTATGCGCCCATGCTGCTGTCAGTAGCAGGGGAGATGAAGGAGGAACAACGGGCGGAAATTTGAAACAACACTGCGAGGGTCCTGACCTAACGTTCAAGGGTGTTGATGGAGAATCTGTAGGAAACGATGTCTCGGGAACGCAGGCAAGAACTGAAGTGGAGAAGACAAGCGGGAAATCTTTCACTTCAGATGCTCCGAACGCAGTGGTGTTGGATAGCCCGGAGTTTTCTCCAAGAAGGGGTAGACACGACGAACAAACAAGCAGTAGGCATGCCGACAGGAGAACAGAGAACTCCGCGCAAGCTGGCCCTTCACGAACTGCAGACGCCTCTTCTTCACAGGCTTCTAAGGCAGTAGAGGACAGAGACGCTGTGTCATTTCGACAAAAGAGCGACGACGGCATTACGAGAAGGGACAAAACTGTGGTAGGGAAGAACAGAACGGGGGTGAATTCAGCTCTTTCCGCGTTGGAGTCGAAGGGATTAGAAGCGGCACCTGCGGCCGGAGAAGGCATTGTTCTAGTCAGCTCCAATCTGAGGTAAGCAAAATAGGAAACTCTGCCTCCGTTTGTCGGTGGATGGGATTCACGTGGAGCAGAGATCCTTAGTAAGCAATTGATCTGTAGTTTTTCTTTAACACCTGGTTGACTTTCTTGTTGCCTTCGCGATGACTCTGAACGCACACTCAGAAGCAGTTCTCTGCAGCGTGGCCTTTTGTGATGTCGCGTTTGAAGCATAAAGAGTTTCTCACGAGAAGGGATACTGTACACTAGGTTTTTGAATGCCAGTGACCTACTGAGGACTCGTGACCCGGGTGCATAGTGTTTTCGAGAGACCGTCGGGATATCGCTGGATTGCAGGAGCTAGAATAGGCAAGCTTGGTTCTGCGATGATGAGGGTCAAACAAGCGCATTTTCACGAATGCCGAGAGAGGCGTTTCCTTGTGGTATGTCTTCGCTGACCGTGCCCTGGCCCCGGCCGGTTCCCCTGAAAGCATTCTCTACCACCGGTGGAACAACTGTCCGGTGTTTGCTTTTTCAGGAGATCTATCTCCACTCTGTTAATTGCTTTGGGTCCTTCGGTACAGTCTCAGAGGGTACAAATACTTTCTTCACTCCAGGTGAGGTCCCAGTCTCTTTTAAGAGGTTGAGGTGTGAACTGTGTACAGCTGAGTGAAGTACCTCTGGGATCGGGGACGCTGTGCTATAGTCAGTGGCGGAGACAGAAGTCATTCCCTTTCAAAGCAATCTGTATTCCCTATGCCAGAGCGCTTACGTATCAAGTATTTCTTTTTGTGAGGAGACCCAAGGACCTCAGTGTTTGCTTCGTCAGGGACTGGTAGCTGTTGTTTGGTAGTGAAGAATCTGACCATGCTTCATCTGCTACAATTGTAGTTGCTACCTTCGACTTCTCTTCTTCTCCGCTCGCGTGCCCTTCCCGTGTCCGAAGCCCGTGCAGTGGGAGGTCTAGGGGAGTGCTGACATACCTGCAGCAACCGCAGGGCTGCCAACGAATGATTTGTTGCATTCTCCCAACGAATTTATTCTTCTCGCCAGGGAGGCGTATTGCTGGGGCGGTGCCCACCCGACCTGATCTTTCCTGCCCAAGACAAAGGCCCCTTAAACTTTCCTGATATTGCTTGCATGTGTCGCCTCCGTCGTATTTCTGTTTTGCACTTCCTACGGTTCAATCAACGGACTGGTGTTTTTGGTCTTAGTCTGTAAGGACTGCTGTTGCCGTGTGTTGCTGAGTGGGCGGACACTTGACCGGGATGACCTGGCTGGGATTCGTGTGTCCGTGTACTTTTCCAGGAATCGACACGCTTTCCCGATGCTCTTTCACTCTCCTCCTCCTCTTCATTCTCACGGAAGCCCACTCCACCTCCTCTGTCCCAGCTCGAGGAGACAGTACTAGGAGCTTCCCTCGAGCAACTTTACGCCAGTCACTTAGACCAGACTCACAATTCTGGAAACAAACGTCTTCACACGACATTGGCCGGGAGGCTCTTGGCCTTTGCTTCCTGGCTCTTCAACAATGAAGGCGACGGCCCTGGCCCTGTCCGGGCCTTCATCGTCGTGGGACACTCTAGGTGGCTTCGATACTTCTTTCGGATGTACTATCCGGTGAGTCAGCTTCGCCACATTCTGATGAAAGCCAAACAGCTCCGAAGCCACGCAGTGCTGCTGGCCGTGTATGATGGAGGCGTGGTGGATAGAGAAAAGCAAACAGTAGCTGATGTAGAGCGGTAAAAGAAAACAATATCTGGCTGGGAGACTGATTGTACGCTTAAGAGGGATTTTTTCAGGAATGGGATATAGATGTCTCAGCTCATTCTTTACAGCTGCGAGTTGAGTTGTTTCTAGAGTGCTCTTTCGCCCAAAAGTTTTGTTTGATGAAGGCAGACAAGGAGGTTTACATATGTACCTGCAATGGGAGAAACACGCGTACACTCGCGACATCGTGTCTATGGATTTCTTCCTTGTCGTGTGGCTCTTCTCTTCGGCTTGGGAGCGCATATGTGTCATGGTGCTTCACCTGAGTTCGCCGTGTCGGTCAGGAGAGTAAGTCTTCCTCTTTCTCTGTCGCTTTTTTCCCTGCAGGCGGATCAGTACTTCCACGCAAAGGACAAGAAGCTGACCAACTGCGGAGTCCTACGGTTTGACGTGCTGAAGCTTCGTCAGAAGGGCTCTGGCCGTGTTGATTACTACATTGACCCCCAATCCTGTCAGCTGCTCCGCGGTAACTTCACTGCGTAACTGCACTATCAGCGGAGCCGCCCGTGCCATCTGCTCTGTTTTCAGGTGGCGCGTACAAGAGTGACCGCGTGTACTGCGGTCACACGTGCGAACGCGTCTGCTTCCATGTGTCCTCACTGGGAGACTTTGGGGTCTCAGAATTGTTTCGTCTTGCCGGCTTCGCTGGGGGCGTTCTCTTCATAAGCTGAGTGCCGCACGTCAGCGAAACGGTATCCTTTCCATCTGAGTCGGCCTTAGTCTGCCCCGTTACTTGGTACCCGTGCGTATGAAGCTCGCGATGAGCGAACTTGTGAAAGTGTAGCGCGACTCCGTCACCATCGTGTGTCTCAGCTTACTCAAAATTCGAGCCTGCTCAGTACGGGGCATGCTCGATGGTCTTGAGTCGGACGGGCTGTGGGCTGTGCGCAGCTCTTGCCTAGTGCAGGCAAGGCGATTACTCTCCAGTCCGGGTGGTCCGGCGGCGATCTGGGGAATTCGTCGTTGGCTTCTTTTGTGTTTACTTTGGCTGTCAACAATATTTCCAGTCCTCTTGCTGTTCAACTCCGAAGAGCTCGCATGTCGGGCAGCTTGCTTCTGAGCGGACTGACGGCTTGTTGGGGCACGTTACCTCGCTAGGTGGATTTGTGCCGTCTCTTCGCGCTTGCCCTAGGTGTTTCTGTCCCAGAACTTCTTCGCGTACTAGCAGGGACGTCTTGCCTGAGAGCTCGGCGTCTTTCGCTCCGTACGCTCTGTCTCCGGGTTTCTCCGCTCGAGTGTGTGGCGATCGTCAGCCGCTGTGTAGCGGTGCTTCCACACTAGCTTTGCTCACGGCTCTCAGCTGCTTCCGGGATTGTACCGGACGGGACCGAGGCACCCCGACGCCGATCGCGAAGACGTCTTGCGCTCCAGTCAGAGTGATGCGTCGTAAGCAGCAACCTGCTGATCGAGCGCCAGGTGGTGTTACAGTTTTCAGCGCGGTCTCGTTTCGTACGTGCGGCTGATTCCAATACTCACTCGGCTCGCCGTGGGATCTTTCGCTTGTTATCTTTGTAGACTTTGTCCGCTACGTGACGTCCGGAGTCAGAACACGGGGATTGTAGAGCCACTAGTGCTTTGACAACAACTGCGTGGAGCCAAGCTTCAGAGAGGTCAGCACAGTCCTCTGATTCTTGAGCCCCAGCTTCTGTCAGTTGAAAACAACCTGTAAACATTCATAGCTGGAGCAATCAGGAGTGTTGCTTCTCTCCGAATCTCGGGAACGACAGAAGCTGTTAGAGTGATGGAGACTCCGACTCCTCAGCGTGGGCGGAGTGTCGTCGGCAGCATGTGAGTCACAATAACGGAAGTGCTAACGCTTCGTGCATACCGATTGCTGGGAGCAGGTGTTCGCAGACTGAGCGCCTTCCAGTGTTTTTTACTTAACAGGGCGGAAGTGTTCTTTTTTCAGAGTCTTCTGTGGAGGGCAGCTCGCCCGTGGGGCTCGAGCTCGGCTACACGGGGACGCAGCAGAGCCAGGCTCCGTTTGGCGGCTTTTACTCATCTTCTGTCGACTAGTCCAGGAACTGTGTCGAGTCCGTGGCCTTCGTTGTTTTTCTCCGCGTGGTCGGAACCCGAGTGCCTACAAGCCCCTGAATTGGAAGCAGTCTTGGTATTGTGGTTTCACAGTAGGGCAGGCGGACAAAAGTGTCGCCGGCTGAGACTGATGTCAACTCTCGAGAACCGCTACGCAGCGTCTACCACGCGGTGCTCTAAGGAATACAAACCGGGGCGCTTCCGTGTCCGGTGCGGAGCTCGCGGGGCACTATTGCTTCGAATGAACCGGTGGGATAAGTGCTCGAACACACCCTGTCAGGATTACCCTGTGACCGTAGTGAGACAAGGATGACAAGTCCGGTGAATCCGACAGCGGACGCCGCTGGAACAGAAGTACGAGGACAGAGCTCGACTGGGAAGGCATCGCTGGAGAGTCGGCAGTAGTACTGACAAGGACACCACTTCCGCCAATCGGCGTTCACGTTCAGATCTGGCATTGTCCGGCCAACCAGGTTATCTATTCAGGCCGGCACGCGCGCGAAGGCGAACGGTTTCAGAACAACATGTCAACGTAGATACGCCTCAGCATACGCATAGATGCTATTTGCTTGTGTCCCGCCCTTGGGTATTTCTCTCTTCACCAAGAGCAGGTTTGTCCGCCTCGGGACAGAGTCCTTTCCAGGTCAAACCCTACACAGACAGTCACCATGAGAATCGCACGGTCTCCACGAAGGCCAACCAGGAAGAACAGCATGCTGGCTGGAAAAATTCTCGCCGGGCACCAAGGACCCGCTAAGAAAAGGTACTGAAGAATTATGACTCCTGCGCTCGGTCTATGGGTCATTCATTGTAGGCGACTTGTCGCGGCCCTCAGTCCTCCCCGCGCGAGAGGTCCTCCAGTAACCCCCCGGTGTGCGCTCCCTATCCGCGGCTTGCGCTTTTACCTGTTTCTTGCCCCGATTCTATTGTTCTTCGGATGGCTTTCCTTCTGCATGCCTGTCTTTTACAAGACGGCTCGTTCAACCCACACAAGCGTTCGGAAGTCAGCGAATTCTCTGCCTAACAGTAAGGAACAGCATAGGCTTCGGGAATCGGGAACTTCCGAGATCGTGAATGCGTCCCCACTGCTCTCCGGAAGGCACTGGCGGAGTTCCGCGGAGGCTGGCTCAGGAGCGAGAGATGGCAATTTCCGTAGCAGCTGTATGGGTTCAAGTCACCGGCACTGCGATACACTGGGTCCGGACCACGCTGAACCGTGGATGAGTGCCGCTACATGCGGTACTGGTTTGCTTGCAGGCTTGAATCTACCCGCCAGATCGACGAAGGTACAAGAACTTGCAGTCCTCGTACCCGGTGAGCTGAGGTCGCAAGTATCACAGGGCTCAGAAGGGCCTTTTCTCATTTTCCGACATGCGAGGCCGCATGCATGCATGCCGGAGCCCTGGGACGGGCGACAAGACTTATAAGCGCCTGGCGAAAGGCGCGGTCACTCTTCCTGCCTTTCATTGAGTCGATGTGACACGTTAGCATGACAAGCTGGACTTCTAGGCGTAGCCTTGTTCCACACGCGCAAACCCCCGGAAGCTCGAAGGGCATGCAGCCCCGAAGGCCGTATAGTTCTCAGCCCCGGAACGTTGTCGCTTGCCGACTATGACCGCTTTTTTTTTTTTCACTGTTGCCTCCAAGTCCGGTCATACGGCTATCTGTCTTTCCTGGTTGCGCAGTAATCGCACTTGTGAAGCGGGTGCAGGCGCTTCTCCGGAACACTGCAGCACACTAAGAAGTACAGCGTTCCAGCTAAAACGAGAAATTGTAGAACTTCATGCAAAAGTTCAATAGTTCCGAGGCAAATTCCCCTGCAGTGGACACGGCCGCCTTCCGGTGGCTCACTCGGCGGTATTCCCCTCCTGCTTCTTTCTCAGTTTCATTCATCACGCTGCTGGACACCTGGGCCGGTCCGTTACCGCCTCACACCCAGTGCGCAACCCTGCTCTCGTGATTGTAAGGCTAGCAGCTCGGCTCTATCACACCGGGGCGAACAGCGCTGATGGTGCCTTGTTTGCCGGAGGCTGGCCCAGGATCAGATATTTCCTTCCGCAAGTCCATACGCTTCGTTTGCCAAGCGCAGATGCGACTGTTCCGTAACTAACTATCGTCTTTTGGGGCCGGTGTCCGACCCAGTACGCCAGCCGAGTTCGGGGGATTACTGTGTAGCCGGATCAGTTTGCTGACCCCACGTCCACTATCCGCAGCAAAGATCTCGCTACGGGCCCATCTCCGGACCGGTTCCTGCTCATGTCCTTACAGGTTGTGCGTGTACAAGCAGGTTGGAGCGTTCAACACAGCGCCTACACCACAACCAAGTAAGGATACGTCCGAGTGTAGGTTTTTCCCTCACCTTCGTTCTCCGAGTTCTTCGCTTCTCCTCTACTAGGGCAGCAGAAGGCCAATGGAGACCACGTCGAGGGACATCCCCTCTTGGCAGGGCTCTCACGGTTTCTTCAACGGCAGGGGAGACACAGCATATTCTTTTGAAAGTCCCAAGAAGGCTACGGGTGTTGTCCACTTTTTTGAGAACTAACGATACAGTCCGGGCTTCGCACTTCTCCAGCCCAAGATCCCGAAGCCCACTCTCAGGTTCGGTACGACGTAGCTAAGTCGACACTCAACCTTCTGTTCTCGGTACTGGCCCCCCAGAGAATTCGTTCCGTTGTGGTTTCCAGTGGCGGCCGTTTTTTCTGCGACGAAATCGAAACTGTCAATGTCGCATGGCAGCTCCTCCAAGTGTCAAGAATTCTTGGTGCTTACTTTGGCTGAAGTCGGAGAGCGAGGAAGCGTCTCCTTTCAGTCTGAACTTCTGCAGGAGAAGACAGTAGTCCCATCAGCAGGTTTTTTTGTTAGCCTTGCTATCCCCAGTTGCGGCTGTTATCTTGTTGACAAATACATCCCTGCTTCTCAATCTGGGTAATCTCCGGAAAAGGCGTCATCGACGAAGAATGCCCTCTCCGTTTTCAGTCTGAGTACCTGTTGCTCCAGCTGGCGTAACAGGGGGAAACTGTAGACTCCTCTGGGCGCGATGGAGCGGCTGCTTTGGAGAGTTCTGCGCCTGCATCTGGAACTCCGCTGCGCGTGCCTTTCGTGGGACGAGGCCCCACGCCAGTTGCAACCCCCGTGGGTGCATAGCGTGGAGCACAGGCAACAGATTTGGAGCTTGGGGCGTGAATGACTATCGTACCAGAGCCCGTCGCTGTCGAGAAACAGCCGCCGACTGGTCATGAGTGAACAGGGGCAAGTTTCGTCTCTTCGGGGTCTGGTGCGTCTCCCCGCTGCACCACAGTCCGTAGTCTCTGCTGGTGCTTTTGTCGATGCAAGGAGTAGGCGGCGGGTAAAATGAAGAGGCCAAAGAGTTTTTGCGGCACCGCCTACGGCCCGCCGCGGGGGCTAGCAGAGGCAAAGGAGCGCCGCAAACTTTCACGTCCATCCTACACTTCGGGGGACTCGCAACGTCTTGAAGCTGGAGGTTCGTTCAATAGCGGTAGAAGCCATCACGGATCTAGGCGACCAGCTCCGGAACTGAGTGAGGCTGCGTCTACGGGAATGAATCAGACAGTGGACTGCAGTGCTGACACGGCGGAAGGAGCGGGGGTACCTCATTTCGAGAGCATGGCTGTGGTTCCGCATGATTACGTGCGCGAGCTGTGCAGTGAAAGTGAAACGCTGCGCGAGGAAGCGGCGCAAAACATCCGGATTCTACTGGAAGTAAAAGCAAGGGCGAGCAAAGGTGGCGTCGGGCGCATTGTCGAAGAACTTTGCGCGTGGCTCTGGAGCCTCATTAGCAGCAGGCATCTCGCCATGAAGTGAGCCGAGCCTTTGGGTGGTCGTACAGATGCTTGCTGCGTCTTGAAGGTGTATAGGCATTTGCAAGCAAGCCTCGACTTGGTGACAGTGTACGAATCGAGCCACTTCAGCAGCGTTTGAGATTACGGACACATGCAGTTAACATCTTTCACACGACCTTCCGTTTCATTCTCTCTGGTGGGACGGAGCATCTGCGTCGTCGCCTGTCCTTGCCGTGGCGAAATTCAGAGCAGGGCTGAGCGCGGACAACTCTACAATGCACGGTGACGCTGCGCCTATCTGAGAGGGAGGCTCACCCGCCAGGGACGGCACCCCTTCCGACGGCGATTGGAGGATTTGATGCGACCAAAGCACAGAAGATACTTAGTACAGTCGCGTGACAACTAAGGAACCGTCTGGTTTCTCTTGTGGCTATTCGTCATGATCTATCTGCTGTCGTAGCAGTCCCCAGGTCTCCAAGTGGAGAGTGCAAATTTACCTCTCTCCTTGGTCGGCACCTGGGCGACAGGGCCGCAGGCTAATCACACACACTCTTGTGACACTTATGGAAAACGTGAACAATGTTGGGCAGTCTCCTGTTTGAAGGCCGTGGCGCAGTGCGAAAGCCCTCCCACTTTCGTCGAACAGCCATTGTTGCGGCCGCGTGATGGCACATTCCGTTCATTGTCCTAACTTTGCTGCGCTTCCGGATATTCTCACAGGTTAGGTGCCTTACAGCTGATGTGCGCCATGCTGGCGGGACCGTTTCTATGTTGGGAAGACGAGAAACTGCAGCTTCCTTTTTTGTACCTCGCGCGGGAGGCGTTGCAACAGTCGGCTGGCGCGCACGCCGAAGAAAGAAAGAGCAGAAGTGGAACGCAGGAAGCCGCGGTGATGTTCCACGTGAATGCCCAACGTCCGTCACACCGTCCGGAGCGGCTTATTACCGAGAGCGAGTTTATTCTAGCGTGCAAGGTGGCTGAAGCCATTAGTGCCATTGCGGTTTCTGGTAAGGTCGCCACACGACAGCGTGTCCGAGGCGCGGACCAGTTTCCTGTCTCGCAGCAGACAGTGCTGATGAAGTAGCTCAACTAGATACCTTGGGCGATACAAGGCTAGCCCTTTTTGTAGCCCAGTACTAATCATCTGCTCTCGGGTTCACCGGACCTTTGTAAAAGTTTTGACCGGGGCGTGCGGCTGCAGTGATGCAGGTGAGGCTTCGTGGGGCAATCGCATTGATGTGTTCCGCTGTGTCTTGAAGCTGGTATCTTGGACCACACTGATGGGCAAGCACGCGCCCACTGTTTCTGGAGAGGGTATGACTGGCGTGGCCGAGAAAAGATGTTTGCACTCACGTGACGTACGGTACTCTAGTGTTGCGCAGGGTGTCTATCTTCTTCGGAACGCCGTGCTTGGGTGTTGCCCCGTAGCGGTCCGAAGTAATAGGTTGCTGAATAATTCTAGATCCTAGGCGTGACCCGGCGCTGAAGTAATTCCCAGTCTTCATTGGAAATGAAGTGAGAGTTTCTGCCCTCCTGCCTCCGACCAGTGCACTTGTCTCGCAGCCGGGTGCTCGGCCGGGTGTAGCCCGTGGTGTGACGTACAGTCGAAGAAAAAAGGGAAGTCTCTTTGAGCGACAGGGTTTCGGTTTCTCGGGGCGGCTGCGGTATATGATGCCCCGGACTTGCCTGTATGGTATGCGAAAAACTCCGGGGCAACTGTGGATCGACTCCCGCTCTGGTCAACAAGCTGCGAGGCCAAAAAGACAATCTGGGTTCTCGTTCGTGCGGCTCTTGCCCCCCAGTTAGGCCCACGCAGTGCCGACCACACATTCAAGGAGGGTGTGAACCTGGGTGCCGCTCCAACGCCGTCGAAGACACATACGTGACAAACTCGTCTTCTGTGTGTGTGCTGCCGCGTCAACACGACTGATTGCTGTTGTGCCATTACTTTGTAGGCGCGTACGCCGCCTCTCCAACTGCTTTGGAGGATTTGCTGCGGGTGTCTTGCATCGAGTGGCTAGAGGGGGACCAGCCAGCATTACACCAGCTGGCGGCGGCGCGGATTGTGGCGGAGTTGGCTAGATATCGGACAGCACTCTTTCCGGAGAGACCTCGGAGACAACTTATGGCTACACATCTTTGGGTGCGTCGGTTTGTGTGCAGTGAGCCCAGAAGTTCTGCGAAGATCAGCGCAGGACAGGGGACAAGGCGGCTATCTTGACCCCACCCAAGATTTTCGATTCTAGAAACTTCGTCCCTCGACCGCACTCCCGCCCCGTAGAAAAAGGTGGTGTTGCATTCGGTGGAGCGAGCCGCGTAGGGCTCCATGTCATTCTCGGCATAACTCCGAGAACGCGGGTCATCCGAAAGGGGTCCGGGACATAAGCACTGATGCAGAGACTATGTAGGTAGTGCAGAGTGGCTTCACATCGCCTTTGAAAGGCTAGTAGTAGCCGTGGCGCATTCTTCGAGACCTAGCTTTTTTTAACTGTGCTGCCCACTTTCATGTTGCGTGCACTTGCCGTCTTCGTCCGTGCAGACCAGACCGTGCGGCCGTCGAATACAAAATCTCACGAAGAACAAAATCCATTCTTTCGAACTGCATTTACTTGTGTTTACTTAGGGAATACAGAGTAGACGCGAAGATTGAGCACCAGTGTACGGAGTAACATCGATGTCAGTTGCATTCGCCCTCCCCTTCCCTGTGTCCTCGCCGCAGTTGGTTGGGATACCTGGCTTGCTCGGGCTTTCAGAGGTCGGCTGACGCTCCGTTCTGCTCACAAGTACACTGGTTCAGGAGGTCGTTTTTCGGGTGCCGGTGATCTGATGATGCCGTCGTAGCGCCAGCACGTTCGTAGAGGCTATGTACCGCTTCCGCGGTGGACAAGAGGGAGCATGTACAAAAGCTCAGTGCGTCACTGCTTCCTGCTCTGTTGTTCCTCCGACTCCCACAGACAGCGATTCATAACCCGTACCATCGCCGAGTTAGGACGGCCGGGGTCGAGGCGTTGCGCTCTTTACTCGACAGGCACTTGACCAGTCGAAATGTGTCTCCTGAGAAGGAGGAGCTTCCTGTTGAGTGCCCCATCCCTCTAGAGGCAGATTCAGCCCGCTCAGCGTCAGTGCTCTTTCGACCGCGGAGTGGCACCGCCGAAGGTGATGCTCGGCGTTCCGCTAGTGACGAAGAGGACATGCACGCCTTTGAGGGACTTTGGAACCATTTACTAGCGGGCCTGGCTCATAGCGTCAGTCGGGCGTCGATTCCAGAAATAGCCGGGCGACGTCGTACAAACACAACCGTGCTATCAAGCGAATTCAAGGCGTGCCACTCTCCGGAGAAGTTTGACGACTCGAAGAAGATGGTGCTGTGTCAGAAGCTCGAGGTGGGGCGAGAGACAGAACAGCCAGAACGGCATGAGGATTCCCAGGAGGGAAGTGACGGGACGACCTCCGGCTCTGCTGATGGTGGCCGTCTTCTTTCTCATCGTGCATGGAATCATCGAGGGCAAAGAATCAGCGAGAGGGCCACGCAGGCACAGGCTTGTACGGCGAACCACCTGCCCGATCCGGTGCAAGAGGGTTCGTTGTTGGCTCTCGCTGAACTACTCGAGGTTGCATCGTACAGCGAGGAGATGCGAGTAAGGGAAGGGGGCAGTTATGGCGTGCAAACAGTGGCAGTAGCTCTTCTGACCAAGAGTTGCTTCCGTCAACCAACCTCATTCCCAGTCAGCAGCAGGCCGTGTTGGGGGGGCCTCGTAGCTCACGTGGTCCTGTCGGGCTCAGGCTAAACGCCAGGAGCAGCCAGCATAGCAGTATGTGACCTAGGGCCGTTCCCTTAGCACGGCGCGACGGAAAACGCAAGTCAGAATAGATGACAGCGGTTGTTTGCACTAGAAGGTGTGTCGCGGCATTGACAGTTCCCAACCGCCTGCCTGCTCGTGACGGGTATCCAGCGTACACACGGTGACCGGAAAATGTGCTCTTTGTGCACCACAACCGTCTGGTCAGAAGAAAAGCAGACGTCGGGCAGGCTTCTTTGTTACACAAGTCCTAATCCACAGTGACCGGAGGCTTTTCGCTTATGCCTGTGCGGTTTGCAGTCGTCAACCGAATGATGCGCTTTCTCGATAAATAGTCCAAGTCACACTCGATCGTCGCCACGCTAGGTTCTTGTGGGGACGCCCGTGAACCAACCCAGTGTAGGAGATGAGGAAGAAAATATGAATGAACGATAACTGAACTTCTCAATCTTCATCATCTCCATACTAGTCGTTGCACTTTCGTATCTTGTCTGTTACGCAGGAGCAGGTACGCGTTGGATCCCCGCAACTACGTCGACTACTTTCCTTTCTTTTTTCGTCTTTTTCTTGTCTGCCTCATCGTACAAGACTCGCTCTTGCGCGTATTCTGCCGAGGTTGGCTGCCGTCAGCGGTGACTGGTTCGTCGAAGAAAAGGGGCTAGAGCTAGCTATTTTTTGCATCTCGTCGTTGCTCCGTGATCACCCACGTTCCCGGTTTCTGCATTCTCGCGACAAAATGTCTTTATCTAAGCCACACCAAGACGCCGCTGGGATTATGTCCCCCCGCGCGCCTACCGGATCACAGGCGGCTCTGACTACGAGGAAAAGCGCTCTTGGGAGTTGCGCTGGACGCCCAGCTGACTCCACCGAAACCAGAGCTTCACCCTGGATCCCTGTTCAAGCCACAGGTTCTCCAATTTTGTATGAAGGCGGGCCAGCCGGGTCCTCCACGGTAAAGCTGCCAGCTCGCACAGACGCCCTCCAGTCTCCACTGGCAAGGTCTCTGAAGGCTTGTACTCAAGACAATAGCTCAGTGCAGTTCTCGGATAACTCTCCAGCTATCTTGAATTCAAAGGCGGCAAGACAAGTGTTTCGTCGATCTGGGTGTGGCGTTAGCCGGCAGGCTACGGAGGCCTGCGCGGCGTTCAAATGCTTGAGTACACTAGGCATGCAGTTCTCCGATGCCATGGAACAACAGGTTGATCAGTTCATCCCTGATATTCTGAAGGCAATCGAACTCAAGCTTGTCGTCTTCCACGGCGATCGAACCAATGAGGTTGGGGAGGGACGCGCAGATCGGGGGGGGCCTCTAGACATACCCAGAACTTCTCCAGGTCAAGTCGGTGAAAGGGGTATGGAGCAGGAAAACTTGCACAGCCACGCCAAAGTTCCAATACACGCGCAGCCCACTGGAACCTGCCAGCGTTTTCTAGAAGCTCAAGAGACCTCTACCCTCACGTCTTCAAATGGCGCCGGGTATTGGGGTGAGACAGTATTGCCCTTGTCACGAAGCGCCTGCAGCACGTCTCACGAGTGTGGATATTCTCCGGACGAGCGCGGGTGCCATCCACAGGCAAGACAAAATGCTGCGCTTTCCTCTGAGGATCAACCGGGCTGCCCCGTACCTCGGGCACTCGACCAAGGAGCCAGCCCCTCCGGCGGCGCCATCGCGGCCGGGACACGACAGTCTGGTGCAGGTAGCTTAAGACACGCTGGAGTGGTTAACGCGAGGTTGGTTAGGTGGGAGGCTTCGCCCTCGACTGCGCACGCTGGCAGAGACAGCTGCCGGTCCACTGTTGACGATGTGGCGTTGCCGCTGAAAGGTTCCAAGCCGGGCCGTCTTTCTCCGCCTCCTGACTTCACGGGGGAGACGCCTGCCGACTTGTCCAAAGTTATGGCGCCTTCTGCGCGGCTGTGCCCTGTCTGCTCTCATGTGCGGAGCAGTGTGCGGGCCGCGCAGGAGCTCGTGCGGCACGCAGCTCTACTTTGCGTGTCAAAACTCATCCGGGCGCTCGGCAGAAGGATGCAGGGACGACTCGACTTGTTGCTCCAGTCGATGTTCGCCGGCGGCATCAACAGGAGCCTCCTGAAGGCGTTGAGGCTTTTAGTCGACTGCAGTCATGTTCGCCAGGCTGTTCAAAAACACTTCGTTTCCGTTATACAGCAAGATTTGAAAACTGTAGAAGATAGCTTCCTCGGCCTGGCGGGCTCCTCTACAGACCCGGGGCTGGCCGCAGGCGGGCAGGCGCCTGGTGTGGCGGCTAGAACAACTTATGAAGATCGCTTTTTCAAGCCAGGCACAGTAGCGGCAGCGGCAGCATCCGCTACGGCAGAAGATCCACAGACAAAGTCTCATCACCTTAGGCTCGCGCGCTCCTGCTGGGGATGCAGAGTCGAATTGCATTGTCCTGCGGCAACGAACACCCAAGAGTGTGTCAGGGATGTAGGCTCAGCGAACGCACAGACGACTGAGAAAGGTCCAACCGAGATGATGATGCTGGCTCTGCAGGGTGCTTATCTCTTTGGTGTGGACGATACTGAATCTCGGCTGCTGATTGCAGAAAGTGCGTTGCAGCTGGTGTTTCATCCGCATGCACCATTAAGGGCGGCAGCTACTTTCACGCTCTGCCGTCTGCTGCTCTGCCCGCCGGCGGATACAGGAACCGAATCGGGTGTATCCGCACAGTGGCAGTTGCCCCATCATCCAGCTGAAGATCGACAGGGCGGCAGGGATTTGACAGGGCGCCAGGCCGTTGCTCTTGCGTCATCATTCAGTGGTGTTCGGGGAGCGGTGAGGCACGTTGAGTGTGAGACGTCAGGCGCTGTGGACGTGCACTCCGGGGTGGAGACTGCAGACTTTCCCCTTCGTCTGCCTCTGCGAAACAGGCGCAGAGTGATGCGTCTGGACAAGAGTACGCACAGAATGCTGACCGAACCGCCAGGAGGCGACGCAGAGGCGGCAGCAGCCGCGGCAGCAGCAGGGGATCTCCTGCGGGGGGCCGCCGCTCGTAGTGACCAAGTCCAAGCGTTGATTGGGACAGAAATGTCCAGAGCAGAGCGAACCCGCGTGTGGTGGGAGCAAGAGCAAATGCAGCAACAGCTTTTCTTGCAGCGGCAGCGAGAGGTTCTGCTTCTCCGCCAGATGTTTCCTGCCGTCTCTACTGACGTCGCAGTCGAGGTGCGCATGGCAGCAG